>NW_019178426.1:423650-527473 GCF_002260705.1 Seriola dumerili
CCGGCACAGGCATTGCGCCCAGCAAGCAGAGCTAGCCGCCCGGTGGCCCGCCGGCGCCCCCACTGAAAAAAGTTTGGGGACCGCTGGTGTGGCACCTCACCCCCCGGCACAGGCATTGCGCCCAGCAAGCAGAGCTAGCCGCCTGCTTGTGTTTTCTTCAACTTTGTGTGACCTTTGAATTTCTGATTCCCCATTTTTATCCACTTTCAAATGTGAGCCTTGATTGATTACTGTTTACACACAAAACAAGTTGTTTGCGCGAATGAATAAATGCAAACCCAGTCTAGGAGCAGCTTAATTGCCATCTGCAGCGAGTGCAAAAACAACAAAAGTTAAAAAAAAAAGTTAGAGGGTCGGCCTGGGTTGAGTTCTAGAGGTGAACAGATGCCTGTGTCCCATGGTCTAGCACTACTCTGAACTATGACTTTTCGCCCTGTGTTAGGAGACACCAAAGTCTAAATCCTGAACATGCAGATCTATGTACTAAGATTAAAGCCTTGCAGATATGAATTGGGTTTGTTTCCACATATGAATGTGCCCTAACACAACTTTGGAAATAACTGACTGCCTGTGATTTTATATCTGATTCCATTTATGCAAATCCACAATAGATCACTTTAACTACAGTAGAAGTTTTTAAACTTACCTAAGACGTCTACTAAGCATTATATTTGGTGGAAAAAAGGGCAAAAGTTGCAAGTGTATATGTTTGTCATGCACACTTTAAATGCCAAACATCAATCGTGCTTTTAATCTCCCACAGGCCCTTGAGGGATGTTGGTGACAGATGGCATCAGGAAATTGAAAATGCAAAGTCAGATGAAGGGGATTATGTGTTTGTTATCTTAAGACTTGTACCTGTTGGTTTTCTTCTCAACTCCAATTTATGCATCCTCACTTCTATCATTTAGATCTGTTTTTATGACTTGAGGGATGTGAGGATGGAGAAGTTCACGCAACACTTATTTGCCAAATGGGCCATCACTGCTCAGTCAAGTGTCATTCTGAAGTGACATTCATCATTTATGATGCGTTACACAGCTGTGTTATTTATCACTGCGTTTATATAATACAGTGGTTGTACTGTTCTGCACTGACAACAACTCGTCTTACAGCAGAGTTTCTCAACTTTGCGGTGTTGTTATACCTAAAACTTTTGGCACTTCCTGACCCAAACTTGCTGTGGGTTATAATCTAAATAGTTCATATACTTCCTATTTTCCTTACAGTTTGCATATGCTCAAATAACATGATATACTGTTACTACTGACAACTGCATTTCCCTAAAATTTGTCACTACATTTATTTTCTTATCCTGTCATGTCCCTCCGTGTTTTATTAAAGACTGGTTGCACTAAAATGCCACTGGCTGCAGTATCAAGTTATTAAACAGATTCCCAACACAAACGCCAACTGATGCCTTCAAATTAATAAATCACTCATGCATGGCCAGTGACATATAAGGAACACTGAGGTCTCTGAGTAGATCATCTATTCCAAAAACACATTTACATAACATACACATTTAGTCCTATATTATGAACATGACTTATGAGGCACTCTTCTCATGTTTCTAGTTAATGTGAATGTAATGTGATTTTACAGCAGCTTTTTCTGGAAGATTTTCAGACAACAAAACAACGAGCTTCCTGGTGAATAACGTGATCATAAAAACGAATCACACTCTGCATAAAAAAATGTTGTTGACCTGGTTTTAAAGGAAACAGAAGCTCTTTGAAACAAACAAAATACCTGTCACATTACTTAAAATTAGACATAAAATCTTCTTTTTTTAACTTTTCATTGATATTTTTCACGTTTTATAATGATGTTTTTATAAGAAAATATTTCTGTTCACAAAGCTACAAAGGCTCAAATGCTACATGTCTAGTGATTTCTAAGATCAAGAAAAAAAAAAACTAAAGTATTATACTTTGGTGACAAGTCATAAGAAGTATGGACATTATGAGACACAAATCCAAACTAGACCCATTTATCACTGCAATTTGTCTGTACAGCTGTTTCATTTGAAAACAATAAATCACCAGCATGTTGAAAACAGATGTGGCAGAAAATATTCACAGCACACCTGAGTAAAAAGGGACCAGCTAACTGTCTAATATTGCCAACATAAATTGAAGCAAAAATCTACACAGTTAAACCATTCATATGGCATATTGCCATTATTACAGCAAGAAAGAAGCTATAAATCACACTGTAGGTTGAGTCAAAAGCAATATGCGTAGATTGCTCTCTAATACTGAGCCAGAAAAATCAGGAATTTCAAGGCGAGAAAAATGTTTCCAAAGAAAGTGTGAGGCTGGAGAAGTGTTGCCGATTCTCCCCCGCACCAGGAAAAATACAGCTTGTATCTAGCCTTTTCTCCTTTACAGTAAAAAGTCAGAATAGCCTAAACAAAGTGCTTAGAGTATCAGAGTAAACAAGAACCAAATGAGCAAGTGAGGGGAGTCCTGTAAAGTAGGGCACAAAGTAGGCCGGATTCTTATCTCTCAAAAGGTTAGTCCCATTGCAGCCTCTCCTAAGTGGTTTATAAATTCCCATAAATGCATCACAGCTAGCAATACTAAGAGAGTCGAGTCTTGTTTCTTCATAGTAAACTCCTATGCAAAACTGTGTACTCAAACCTTTTCCTATTCTGGTATTCTTAGTATCAATGCTTTACTTGGGATGTGTTCCACCAGACCATCTGTGAGATAAGCTGTCTTTCTGCTTCCATCCCAATTTAAGCCTGTATGCTGCATTTAGACCACATACAACTACTGCTTCTCTATTTTCAAACTCACTAATGGTCTGAAGCCGACTGGTCTTTTCCTGCATGTTGGAGCGGATGTCAGGCAAGAAGAAGGTTCATTAAAAGCTGAAGAGACAAAGAGGAAATGATCTATATCAGAACATTTGGATAAGGAAGACTTCATCTTTCCACCAAAATGTGAAATTTTGCCTCGCATTGATTTTTATAAAGACAGCAGTTGTGTTTTGTACCTAAACCTGAAGCTGCTGCACATAGAAATTTCAAACAAGAGTGCTGATCTGTGACCATTCTGCCAATTAAGTTGTGTCACAGTTGGGGTTCTGTAAGATGGCTAATTATCCGCAAGATTTCATGCACACTGGTGAGACTGAGTTTTAAACCATTAAAAGAAGGATATGCTTGCAGTACAAAAACTTCAGGGACATGAACATGTGCTGTTTTTTTTTCTTTAATCAGCTCAAGGTTCTTTTTTTCTACCATTTTCCAAAGCTTTCCAACACATTACATGATATTTTTGAGCAAGTTTGCTCAGTTCTCACGGAGATGGATCCATTGACTTGCAAACACAATAGCTCAAAGACCATGTACAGTTAAAAACTATAGAAAAAGCTAGTGTATAAATCTTGTTTTGCTGTAGGACTTAAATCCAGCTTGAAGCAGTATCTTTGCCATCTAACAAATGTGGACAAATGTAAATCCAATATTCTCTTTCCTTTCTACTCTGGCCTGTACAAACTCCCAAAAATATCTGTCTCTATAGCTGCTGAGTAGTCCACTGTAAGACACTGAAATGCTCGGCAGAGCAGAGGGGAATGGGGTAGAGTGATGGTTATTTGTAGGCTCCTCACTACTTAGACGTAGTCATATGACCCATTTTAATATAAAAATATTGATTAGTGAAGCTTATGCCAGCAGAGGTAAGACGTCCTATGGCTGCTGGAAATGAATAAAAGCTACTTAGCCTGCATGTTAACAAACCCCACTACTCATACTAGATGTTACATTATTCAGTGAAACATATGCTTAGAAAATTATTAGTTATTATTATTAGTTTCAGATATATTTTAATACTAGTTTATTATTCACCCCATTCTGCTGCGGAAGATCTCATCTTTAGTTTGTTGATATTATGTATTCAATCTAATCCCTGTGGCATTTATTACTGAAAGATAAAGAGCAGTGGATGGAGCACAGTATATTTTCTTTGTGCCCCCCCCCCCCCTTCTCCACAGCTGGTTCAGTGATGACAGTCATCTAAGCTGAGCTCATTATAATAAAAAACAGTGAATATATTTGGTTGGAAGCCATAGAACTATTCATCACAAACAAGACTTGTCATAGTGAAGGTTAAGAGCTGTTGAGAAGTAATTGCTGTATGGAGGCATACTGATTACAGCCCCTGTAAAAGGGACAATGTCCCTGTAATGTGTACTTTTTCCTGATTTGCTTTGGCACCTTATTTCATCTTAATTAGACAGAAATAAATATCTTTTTGGGCAGGACATTCTTAGTCATAGTACCAGCAGAAGAAAGGAGGGTATTATTAGAGCAAATATGTTTCAAATCTCATATGTCGTGGGAAAGAAATATTACTTTCATAAATATGTGATGAGTCTGGCAGATTTTGCATATGGGACAATCAACAGGGCGATGACAAGATAATGGAATGGGTCTGTGTGAGACACTATTCCCCCCCCGCCTAGATTACTATTTTTCCACTTTTAAAAACAACAAACTAAGACCAAACCAGCCGCAAAATTAAGCCGACGGTTATTATTGTTGTAAAATTAATTCTCTCCTCCAACCCCATTCAAATGTTGTGTGTTTGCTTTCACGTTTGCTTTACTGACAAGGATCTGTTTGAGGTTTGAGATTTTTCTGTTGGTCTGCTGAGACCACTTCCTCTTTCTCTGCTCAGCTCAGCTGTCGTGGTTGCTCTTGGTTTAGTTTGTGTTGGTGGAGTTGTGCTCGTCTGGACCCCAAAGGTTATAAAAGCTGGACATCTCTGTGGGGTAAATAAACGTTTCTGTGAGCCAGTTTTAATGTCATGTTTTCACGCTTCATTTAATTTTTTGTTGTTTTGACAAAAGTAATGCAACAGATGAATCAGACAAACGTGGGATTATTTTGTGCCATTACAGCATGATAATTTTAAAAGCAGAAAAACAGTCTAAAACATCTGAAACTAGAGTTGCCGCACGGTTGTATGCCTCCACCTACCAGCCAAGTTGAAGGAAATATGATCACAATCTCCCCTTCCTGATTTAAAATGTTGTGTAACGGTGTAAGTGTTTTGCAAAACATTATGTCGTCACAGTGAAATTGACCTTTTGGATATAAGATGTCATCACTTCATTATTTTATCCTATTAGACATTTGTGTTAAATTGTGTTAGCATATAAATTTGTGAGTTATTGCCAAAATTCTAATCAGTTCATCCTTAAGTCCAAGTGAATGTTTGTGCCAAATTTGAAGAAATTCCCTCAAGGTGTTACTGAGATATTCCTTGCCCATGAATGAGACAGACAAGATGTACAACTGGAAAACATAATGCCTCTGGCGCTGGCTGTCGCAGGTGTGGAGGTATATCAGGGACAAATAGTATTAGTCCATGATGCAACAAAATCACACATCCATACACACACAAGAGGTGGCTCTTCACTTTCAGAATGTTTTCAGATTTACCATAATCCAACAGGACATACTGTAAACCAACAGCTGCGTGGAACAAGTGTTGTCGCATTTCCTGGGATTGGTTCAAAGTTGCAAAAGTCAAGACAGTCACTTAAGTAAAATTAGATGAGACAGTTTGAAGTAAAGTTGGTACAAAAAAAAAGTAATTTCATCCCAGTACAACTCTCAGAATGCATTTCACATTACAGAACTATGATATATAACAGCCTGATATCAAGGGGTTATTGAGACAAACCGTAACTACAACAAATTTTGTTTGAGTCTATGTGCTTCCAAGGTTTGATCACCAAAGCTTACAAACATGTAGTATCTATGAGGGCCTTGCACACTGTGCAAAAACAGTCATCTTACAGGCTCACTGCACAAGACAGTTTAATAAAATCTTTTTTTTTAATCTTTTTGAAGGATGTTAGATTTTGCAATGAATGCCTGGATTGCCTGGATATCGTAACTGCTCTATTCAGAAGTAGCACCTACCATAGATATATGCAATCCACAATGTAATGTATGCAGAGTGGTAAACTACATGTTGCTGTTGGCCACTGTATTCTGTGTCATTGCATGCCGTATTCTGATTGGTTGGTTTGTAGACATGCTCACAGCAGTAGTCACACTGTCAGCATTTGTTTCTACATTTCATTTATACTGTCAGAACTTTGAAAGAGACTGTAGGACTGTCCATCTCTCACAAATGACAACTTACATCGGCCTAAAATTGCATAGTCCATAGAGGTCTCTCCTAATACTTACCTACTTTAAGGTAACACCCCCCACCCCCCCAATCCACCCACCGCCAGAAAAAAATAACTTGGCTCAGCCCGTGTCAATATGACTCACATTAATTTGTAAACAGCACCCAGTCAACTGTTTCGACACTGACAGAGAGGTGCTTCATTTTGTGTGACACGCTCTTCCACTCATGGCTCTAAGCCAGCATCTTAGCATCATTTTAATTGGGCGGAGAAACTTGTTGGAGCATGAAGAGGAAAGGAGCTTCACTCTAAGAGTCATTCATGCAAGTCCCTCGTTTCTCCGCCCAGATTGTCTCAGGAATAATAACAAGTGAAAGAATGTGGGGAAACAACAAGCATGCATTGTGACAAATTATTCATCACAGGACATGTTATGTACTGTTCACTCACCGTTTTTGTCTGCTCGGCGGAAAATCTGAAAAAAAAAAACAAAACAAAAAAAAAACAAAAGAAAGAGGGCAGAGGAGATGGTTATTACTTCTAGCCAAGCATCAATAAAGGGATTCTTGCAATAAGCAGGTGCAGATTATTAAGCATCATGGCAGTTTGTCAAAAACACAATAGGATGTTTGACGTCTGCTGTACAAGGTTCATTTGCTCTGCTGCACTGAACAGAACAGTCATACGAACAAGGACACTGACAAAGGCTGTTGTACTCTGAATGTGTGACTCATGTTAGGTCAATTTGAAAACAGGTTTATCCTTCTGAGGTAAATAGTAATTTTAGAATCAGTTTAAGGCCAAACAGTTATTATCTTAAAGGTTCCTTAGTCACTATATCTGCTCAAGTGGAAAAATGTCTTTAAAACCATATTCAGCTCGCACAGACAAACTGCATTAATACAATGTGCAGCGTGTGACGTGGATGTGCAAATGAATTAAACATTTGTTGATTATACTGTATAGTTTAATATGTAAGAGCAGTTGTTGCCCAGGTAACAAATAATGAGGATCCAAACAAACAGGAGAGCAACAGCCACAAGCTGAGGCTCATCAGTGGTGCCCAAAGGAACGTGGAGCCAGCAGATCTCCCAGGGCACTAACAGAGCGGTGGCGTATTCAAAAGATCAGCTCGGAGCATCAGTCACTAATGCTGATGCTATCGGCATCTGATGCAGCTAAGTGCATTGACTGGCCAGTGGCTACAAAAAGATCTAGTCCATGTTTCACCCACAAGTGATTTAGTGGGCCATTTTCACTGCAAACATTTTATTGTGTCATAGAAGAATGAGCACAGTTGCAATTAATAACATTAAGGATGATTGAATCAAAGTTCCAGGGCCATGCATTTATGTGTGCTAGCTAATTGATTGGTACATTTTAAATTAAACAGAGACACCATTAGTGTTATTAATTACACCTGTGCTTTTACTGTTATGACAAGTCAAAATCTCAGTAGCTGCAAACTACAGTGCTGTATTGCCACTTTAATACCCAAATGGTATTTGATTTAAGCTGATATATGAACTGTTAGATAATAATAATATTAATGTACTTAGTCTTTTGCTGTCTTTCTTTGACACATGTATACAGGCAACACTGAACAATCCTATCGTTCTGGCTCCTTTCATTCTATTCCCACTGGGGTTTCTGTTACTCAATGTTGGTTTATGATTAGCATGAGAGACTGTGATGCCAAAGTCAGTTGTTTGTTAAAATAGCAACTATGATGAGGATGTTTCTGAATGAATGAGGGATAAATGATCACTTAATAAAAACAAAACTATCACCTCAAAAGCTATCACAACACACAGTTGCTACAAATGCAAATAAATAGCCTCACAAACTTGTTTCACATGGAACAGGTACATTTTACATATGCAGTTGTGCATAGTGTAGCTATGTGACATACCAGAATTTTGGTACTTAGTACCAATAACACTGAAGTTCTACGATACCAAATTCAATAACATGGTAAAAAACAGACATCAGAGACTATTGCCCACACAGTGTGCTACCACACAAGCACATGTGAAGCAGTAGTTTAAACTGACTAACAAGGTGAGAGACCCATGATGTGAAAATATTCATTTTAAAAGTCAGCGTTATATTTTAAACAGACTGAACGGTGATGACTGTAGCCTGCTAATTTTGTGAGCACCTAGCTCTCCTTATTAGCTATCGCTACGTTAGCCTCTACAAGCTAACGTTAGCCTTTGTGAACGTTGTGTGGAGCTGAATTCTGTGTACAGATGCGGATGTCTGTCTTTAAGCTGGTAAGATAAGTTTGAGGCGTTTCGTCCTGTGGCACCATTTGCATATTGGCTTTTCGTCTATAACTTGTCCCTTCTGATCCGCTCAAACACAAAATATCTCCTTACACTAGTCATAGAGTTATTTTTTCCACAAGTCGCCACCGACCTGTTGCTGCACCTGCACTTGCTGCTGTCATTAGTATCTTCAACCTCATGCACAGCTGCTGTTGGACTTTTACCTTATCTGCCCGCTGCAGTTCATGGGTTTTAGCTGCAGCTTATGAATTTTGAACGTTCCTTTATGGATTTTGTGTCACTTGCAGATGGACTTCTTGTTTGCTGGTTCACTCTTTTCTGTGTCCATGAGACTAAGCGGCAAAACTCGTCACAACACCGGATTTCTCAGCCCAGACTCGCCGGTGTCATACGAACAGCATAGGAAAAGTAAACTGGGGAACATGGATGCAGGCCTATTACAAGACTTATTAGGTTTAAATAATACGTCCATGGTGGAGAACAATCACCTGCGACAGAAGGTTGAGTAGGGAGGGGAGGAAACAGATCAGAGGGGCTCTGCACTCTTTATACACTGCCCTCGTGCGGTGATAGGGCAGTGTTGGCGCCATTTCGGATTTAAATACGGACGACAAAAACAAACAAACAAACAAACAAAAAAAAACGGATAGCGTTAGTGAACCACCCATGGCTCTGTGTACAGTCTGTGGCCAGTAAGTAAAAATACTCGGATCTCCTGCTCTGCATCACGCCGGTCTCCAGGAACCATTGTCCTTTTACATCCTGTTTGCATGAAGTAATCAGCTACCTGGTACTGGAGGTAAGTCCTTCAACGTCAGAGTTTTAGAGTTTACTCTATCAGAGATCCTATTTGATGGGGAAGATGGCTCACTTGTATCGTAAAAGCATAGGGTAAAAACAACGAATTGAATAGAACTGAAACATTAATTGTTTGGGAAGAGCGCTACTCAGCACAAATTTGAGACACTGAATGAATTTAACTGAATTTTTGTTGATGCTGAATTACAGAAGTGTTATTTTTGTTGAATGATATCAGTGGTGAGGTAACACAGACTCTGAAAGAAGTGTTTGTGTCAACATCTGTGTACAGATATAGAGAAGAAAACTCAGTGCTCTAAGTTCCCACACAGTGACAATCCAACCAACAAGCAAAGTACAGGGCAGGTAGTTCTGTTGCCTTCAATGCTGAGAAATTCGGAAGTTGTGATTTGTGTTTTTCAGTCACCTTTCCGCCACCTTTAAATATCTAAATATAGCAGCTTTTAATGACGCGATCTGTACGATTCATTTAAAAAAGTAGATGTGCCAAGGCCAGTAGTGTAAAATAGAGTCAAAATTCTACTTGTAACTTCAGTGTCACGTATTGTGTGGGAACTTTTAGCACCAAGTTTTACACAAAGCATGTTGCCTCTCACGGTGTCTGTGTCTTACCTCACCACTGGTCATTTGTTTGGTTTTATTCACAAAGTCTTGTTTTTATTTTTACAAATGCAAAACGTTCTTTCGCAGTATTTTATTTGAGGGCAATTTGCAGCACAATACAACAGAACTGCATTGTAAACTAGGGTGAGGTCCATCAGCATATTGTGGTTGTTTTTACACTTTGTATAGCTTTGGTCAGTAAAGTGATACATCTGAGTTGTTACTGAGTGGTTCCTCATTACTTCATCAGTATGTCTCAATGAGTTCCTTCACCAAAAATCAGATATAATAGTCACATCCATGTTATTTTCTGATGCATTAGTGATGAAGACAAGTTTAGAAAATAAATCTAATAAACAGAATCTGAATTTTAAACATTTAACTATCTGTGTGGAAATGCAATTACACAAATTACAAACTGCTTCTAATTTTTTCTTAAAGGTGCATATTGACAAAACGCTCCTACATCTGACAAAAATGATAGCTTAAAAATGAATGTCACCTGTAGAACAACAATATACTGGCCTTATACTGATGCTTGTCATACTGAAATATCACATATTTCTCCTAATGCTAACTGCCAGTCATCTGCATTTGTTCCTGTGAGGAAAAAAGAAGGAAACATGCTGGACCTTTCTGCTGAAGTCTGACTTTCCTCTGTCCATCTCTCCTGGCGTGTAGGACTGTAATATTGCAGTTGTGCCCATCGACACACATGACAAATCTGATGGTTGTCACACTGAAAGTTACCTTGACTGATCCAATAGCACGTGTCTACTAATAGATTTGTCATGTGTGTTGATGGGCATAACTGCCATAAACCACGACACCCACCATCCCCCCCACCCCCCACCCCCCACTCCACCTATGCTACCAATGACAGTCACTGTATGAAAGGGTAGTGCTACAAAGCAGAAGGTAATAAACTTGTCTGACACAAATCAGCTGAAATCAGTAAAAGAATGACAACTGTGCAAATGAGTGACTATCCCTGGGAAAGCCATTTGTTGCCTGATGTGAATAAGACACAAGGCCACAATATGGCTTATGGTTGACCATAGTACAGAGTGTGAGTCAGCCGCTGGCAGCTGTGAGAACAGGAGCTGCCTTCTGGTCAACAGAGGAAAATTCCAGTCTGTCATAGCCTGGGTTTTACTCGGTTTATAAGGAACTTTATTGTCCACAAAATGGAAACGGTTCTTGGCTTCACCATACTGCATAAATTTCTGAGATCTAAGGATGAGGCAGGATCTGAGGAAAACAGACTACACAGGGTAACTGCACAAATGATCTGACAAGTTTTAAATAGTTCCCAGTGTAACCATAATGACACTTATCTGTAGTGAAAATAAAGATCAGAGCTCCCACAATGCCTATTACACTGTAAACATCTACTGAATTGTTAATGCACACACAACTAAAGTACAGTGGACAAAGCTGAAGTAGTTTGAAGTGGCTCTTGTAAATCAAATAGGTGTTTACAATGGACAGTTTGCGTGACAGTTTTAATGATCACCTTTGTTCTCATGTGGTTCAGATAATTGGACTAAACTGGGGAAAGTATGCTCCATTATAAATCACTGTCGAAATAAGAGACTGGGGAAACCACCGTGCACAAAGGTGTTCCAAGAAGTTAACACTTGCAATGTAAAAACTGAATCTGAAACAAGAATAACTGCATAAACCACTTAGTTTAACCTATGCCCTACAATTTAAATTTCAGAAGTTACAAATTTAACACCGCATTTCTTAAATCAGCATTTTCATTTTCATAGGATCACGACAATTTCAAAGTTGCAACAGTTCACATGTGACACTATAATTTGTTTTAAACATCTCCTGCATGCAGCACAGTCATCAACCAGTGCCACAGGAATAAATCTAACTTTTTTTTTTTTTTTACAAAGATGCTGTGCTATGAAAATAAAATTTAAACAAAAATGTGATCTCTTTTATCGATTCTACCCCCCCCCCCAGTCTGTTGTTTCCATTGTCAGGCAGAGGTCAGGACTGACATGCTCGTCATTTTTGACCTACAGGTTAATAATAGCAGCCAAACCTGCCCCCTCACTTTCATTTCAAGCTCAAAGTCTGCACTTCTACCCTTTGCCTGTCAACCCCTGTCTCTCTACAACTTCAATCCTGACTAATAACAAGAGCCAGGTCATTTCAAACCACTTCACCACACACTCATTGCTGCTTTTCTGATTTATTGGTCTAGACTTGGAGGTGACTGTAAAGCTGCAAATTGCTCTCTGCGTGATTCAGTTAAATTAAAAATTATTTTTTTAATAATAGCATGATGGCAGGACATCATGAACCCTCCTTATTGTTTTATACATGAATCTGAAAATAATTTTGTGTCTACTTTAAGTGCCTACTTATTGTACAGTAAATCTCCTTAATTCCTTCTCAATCAGTAGTCTTTTCTTTTCCCTCCTTTGGAACCATTACCCATCTAAGCAGTGTTGAATCCAGGTACAATACTGTTAAACTTGTTTGTTTGGCTCTGTCTTTGGGCTCACCAGTGTCAGTAGACGATAATGCATCATTTACAGCAAGCCCAGAAAAGGTCATACCTGCTTCCCAGAGCGCTGCTGTTCTGATGTCATGGTGGCAGGTGTTAAGACGGTGGGTTCTCTCAGGCTCTGCTGACACACTGTTTTTTTTTTGTTTTTTAGATTTCCAACAAAGAGGAAACCAGAGCTACTGATCATATTTTGTTGAGCATATTCTATGTGTGATATTTTTCATTTGTTTTCTTGGATATTGACTGAAATTTTTCCTGTTTTTCTTAACGTATCTTTTTTCTTTGTTTCCATACATGTCTTTTTTTTCTCCAGTTCAAGAACAGCAAAAGATGAAGATCAGGAGAGGGAGGACAGAGATGAGAGAGAGAGAGAGAGAGAGAGAGAGAGAAAGGACAAAAACCAGAAAGTGTTGAAGATCAAGTAAGCCTCAGAAACCAACCACTGGATACACAAAACAAAGACAATAAAAAAGCAGCCAACAATGCGGATGATAAAACCGCCTCTTACAATCATCATCGGCATCATTGATTGTCCCTGGCCTTTGAACAGGACATTTTTTCAGGCACTGCTTTGTCTCTTACCCTTGGAATCTGGGTTGTAAGATGTACAATCTCTACATCTTACTCAATCATCACCATGTAAAATGATTCAGTATAGACCTGCTACTGATGTACTGATATTCCTGCCACAGTGGACATCTGTCTGTCGATGTACAGCTGGTAATTGGTCTTATTCTTTCAAATAAATGCTTTTATAGTTAACATCTCCATTCTTCTTAGTTGTGTGTGTGTGTGTGTGTGTGTGTGTGTGTGTGTGTGTGTGTGTGTGTGTGTGTGTGTGTGTGTGTCATCTCCTATTGAAAATCAATGTGTACCCCTACAATAATAAAGTTCATCCACTGGCATTATCTCTGAAAATCAATCACCATTGATCTACTTTACAACATTCTCTCCAGGCACACAAAATATTCATGCTTGTTTTTAGGTTTAGTATCTGACCAGCTGACTTTATTCAGCCAACTTAGCACTGTGGGAAATGCCATAGCAGCACAAGACAGCTCTCTATACCTGCCTTGAAATGCAGAACTAGATTTCTCAAGTCAAAATCTGTCAGCGGTCCCAGTGGAATAATTGGGCAACCTACAGGCAGGAATGCGATTTCCAATGTCTGAAAAAATGTCTGGCCATCACCGAACCCGAGTGGAAAGACAAAAAGGAGAATGAATGTGGTAAAATGAGACAATGATCAGACAAGTGTGGTTATCAAAACTAAGACAGCATGCCCTTGTCTGGCCTAAGAGCATTTATTATTTCTCAACACCATTATCTCCTACGCAGGCTGCTTTAGACAATTCAAACATGATCATGTTTCTGAGCAGGGAACCATCAAGCAGAGTGTTCCTGTTAGTCTGCCTCCGCTCTGACAACACAAAAATTCAAGGTTGAGGACTAATTGCAGAGGCACTCTGGTGCTGTAATCTGTTCAGGGACAGCGCGTGCACCAATAAAGTGACATTTCTGCAAAATGCGAGTAATGTATCCTTATTTAGACGAGGCTGTCTGTGCACTACATTAGTGTCACAGTAGATGGAAAGCTGTCAGTTAGTGAGAGCTCAGATTTGGACACATTATTGGCCTACTAACCCAGGACAAGACAGTATGTGATGGATGGATAATTACCCTGTTGATGGATGGGCTCTGCTGCAGTGTTGTAGGTTAATAAGGCAGCGGGTGTTAGTGGTTTAATCCAATTGGGGTAGATGCATGTTTGTGTGTAATTATATGTGTGTGTGTGTCTGAGAGATAAAGAGAGAAGTCAAGCACTTGAACACAGCACTAAAAAATCAAAATTCATTGTAATAAAAAAAACTAAAACATGACACCACCCTAAAGCAACTAAATATCCTTCAATTGATTTTATAATATTTTGATAAAAGATTTTTATGTGTTTTTGTTTCAAGTGCTCTTGTGTGTGTGTGTGTGTGCGCGCGCGCGCGTGTGTGCGCGTGTGTGTGCCCAACAAAAAGAGGAGACCCCCCCAGCAGCCCCTAAAACTGTCTGACTGTGAGAGCTTAATTTATCATGCAGAGGAAGCAGCTGCAGCGCCTCCTACTTTGCTCTGACACACACACACACACACACACACACACACACACACACACACACACACACATACACACACACACACACAGTAGCCTATCATCTTTAGATGTGTAATGAATAAAATTAGATAAAACAACACTTTCATAGAAATTTCTACAGAGAAACAAGCACAAGTGTCAAAATTACACTAAAATGTTTTTTTTCATCTTGCAGTTTTAATGTATTCTGACTTTAACTGTTAATATCACACGACATTGAAGATGCTTTTAAGACTATTAACATAAATAGCAAAAAACACAAAATATTCAGTGGACAAATAACACTTTTTTCACGGTGATGCATGAGTAAGAGAGTCGATCCACTCACATCATGAAAGATAGTAAGCCCTTGCCCGGTGCTGTGGAGCGGCTGCTGCTGCTGCTGCTGCTGCTGCTGCTGATGCAGCTGAGCCCGAAGATGCTTCTGTTTGGCCGACTGCAGGCACATAGTGATCATCTCCGTACAAGCCAGCATCTTTGAACGCGTCGAGACACACCTTGATTGGTGCAGATCGCTCCAACTGTTGACGGCTGAAGTGAAGTGAGGTGAAGTGAAGTGGAGGTTGAGGTGTGGTGGAGGACAGGCAGGTGGCAGGTGTGAAAGCTATAGCGGAGCAGGCGGAGACTCGGAGACGCTCTGCAACTTTGTGGTGCGAATACTGCTGCCGAGCAGAGATGCCAGCCCCTCCTGCTGGAGTCGCTGTGATTGGCTCGTTTATCTGCGCCGTGCATCTGGATCAAAGTGTTGGTTAGATCAGGAACAAATGCTCCCTATAGCCTCTATTATTTATCATATACTTTTGTTTATACATGAATCACAGAAATCCTATATCTAAATAATATACTAACTTTGTTACGCAAAAGCATGAGTGGGTAATTTTCACTATTGAAAATATTATCTATTCTCTTATCTCTTCCTCTCTTCTACATCTTATAGTTGAGGTCAAATATACAATCAGCCTTTTTTTAATTATTATTTCAAACTGAATGTATAGTTAAACGTCAGAATCTGACAGTTACAGTGAGAGCCAAACCACTAGACAGACACTGCCATCTGCTGGATGTTGTAAGTCACTATTTTGACCTTTAAAAAAATGATATTCAGTTATGATTATATTCTGTTACGTTACGGTTGTATTCCATTACATTGGCTATTTCATTGCAGTTTTATTGTTGTCATTATTCATAAACTCAAGTGTCTTTGAACTGACTAGTGTAGGGTTGATCACAATGATCTGCCTTAAATTAAAGAAGGTAAAGAAAATGAGTGCTAGTGAGGGCTGTTTAGATAGTGGAACGACAAATCTTTTTTGATTTTGTACTTGAAGTGTATTTAAACATCATCAACATCATGCGATATAAACTTTTCAGGAGTAAGACGGCGGGGCGGAGCAATAACAAAGCAATCCTTTTAAATCTCCTCTTCCTGAACTTGAGTCAGTTTCACTTTCGTTTCCAGCTATTTGTGTCAGTGTCAGTGTCAGAGGCTCCTTGCTCTAGAAAAGAAGCAGAGAAACACGCAGGTTAGTCTTCGCAAGGCTGTGATTTTCAGTCCAGCTTTGCCTACACACGACCTCTCTCTCCCTCTCTCTCTCACCACGGAGTCGACTTGCGGAAGTGACTGTTTGGGTGCGTTGACAGCACGAGAAGCGGAGAAAGTTGGGTGTCAAACCTTTTGTTTTACAAACAGCTGAGTTAGTTTTTTTTATTAGTTTTTTTTGTCCTAACAGCGACATTTGCTGCGACACATGTTATGTTACCTGTCGTTTCAGGCGTGATCATGGCCTCCCAAGATGCACCGACAGTTTATTTGAAGGAGGGTAAGCAGCTCAACTTAGTTTCGATTTTGTTGCAAGGGCATTAATTAAATCTAGTTTCACGTATACTCCTGATATGAGACCACCCATTTCATTAATTCTGTCTCCGTGGAACGAATATCTTTCATTTGTGTCACCGTTAATTATTGATCTCTGTCATATGTGTGGGGGGACAAGCCATTGTTTTGATTAGTCCTGAACAACCTGTGTGTTCTCTGTAAGTTCTACCAAACTAAAGGACATTCAGTTCAATTTCCCCTTATGTAGGGTGGAAAGTACACAGAAAAAAACTATAGACAAGATACCGCATATTTAATCCATACAACACTGCCATCCAATGGTGGCAGCCATTGTTAAGAAATGGCATGTGTTGATAATAAGTGATGTTAGGGATTGAACTTTTTCCTTGCTCCCTTTGCAGCGGAGGAACTCGCCCTCGCTCTGGGAGAAGCCCTCAGCAGTGGGAACAGTGAAGAGGCTGTTAAACTGTGCCAGAGGCTGTCACAACTCTCTGTCCCAGTGTCTGTCAGTATCAACAGCCAGGCCTATCCTCAGGACTCCATAAGGTGGGACACCACAGTGTGTAGGAGTATGTTTGTGTTTGACTTCCTTACCTTGGCCCGATGTTTCCATAGCAGAAAACCATGAACCTTGTTGCTTGCAGGGGAAGAGTTTCCCTCTTTTGAAGAGAAGTGTTTATTTTTAGAGTGAGCTCTGTTAATATATTATATAGTGGATAAGGGTTGGTGGGAAATGAAAGTAAAGTATATGGCAACAAGCAATGAATAACAAAAGTGTGCGCATGCATGACTGTGTCTCTGTGTGTGGTTACATTTGATTCTGTTATGCAGTAAGCAGATAAAATAAAGAATAACACAACACTAACAGGTTCTGTTGTTTTCTGTTCTGTAGGTTGAAGGTTGGAGTGGAGGATGCTCAGTCAGATAACTACATCCCAGTGAATGTTGTGGTTTCTGCTGGTATGACAATTGCACAACTTAAAGATAAGGTACTGATGTGACAGCAACTTTGACTACTGTTCCTGTTTCCTATGCATTGTTATCAAAAATATAGCATACTATAGTAGGACAGCAGGTGCTTCTTTCTGGTATTACTAAGTTAGAAGTTTTATATTTCTAATGCAATTCTTTGCAGCACAGATTTCTGTAACATATTGATTTTTTTGTGTGTAAACTTTATTTAAATGCATGTACACGAACACTGGCACAAATTCAGTGCATACACACCTTCTGTTATCATCAGTCACGATTACAAGCGAGAATCATTTTCCCTCTCAACAGATGTTACTTTACAGCTGTGTCGAATGACCTGTCTGTCCCTAATTTCACCGTCACAGATCAGCCATGACTTTGGGTTCCACCCTTTGCTGCAGCGCTGGGTCATCGGCAAACGGTTGGCTCAGGACCGGGACACGTTGTACAATCACGGTGTCCGTAAAGACGGGGACCAGGCTTTCCTGTTCATCCTCTCCGCCCATGCTGGTCATCTCACACGGCATCAACACATCCAGGACCAGGAGCAGCTACGAATTGAGGGTCGGTAACACACACACACACACACACACACACACACACACACACACACACACACACACACACACAGATCAAGACTACAAATAAGTTTCAGTTTTAGTTAATCTACTGATTTAGTCTATTAAAATATTGACAAATGCTCATACACAGTGTTTGCTGCTGGATACAGATACATTTCTGTCAAATCTGAAAATACATTGAAGTTCAGTATCTCAATACCCAGCCCTAGACAGAAATGTTTTTCTGTGATCGCTAGCCTTGATTACTGGATAAATATAAGTTTTATGGAATGATAATCTATTCCTAGGTATCGTGGAGTCAATGGAGTCGATGCAACTTTTTCCTAGAGGGCTAGGCGGAGGTGGTGGTGCGAAGGCAGCTCCTCCTCGAGAGCCTCAACAGATTTATCCTACTCCTCCTCCTAAACCCCCAACTGCTCCTAAACCAGCCGTGCCTCCTAAACCTCAGGTCAGTATACAAACTGTGTTATGCATTATTTCTGCATTGCGTCTGAGCCCTATAAATCTGCCTATATGTGTGTCCAGGGGCTGTGTAAGCTCTACTGTATTGTACTGTGTTTGTGTGTGTAGTTGGGCTGGGCCTGTACTTCGTGTACATACGTGAACAAGCCAACACGTCCTGGCTGTGAGATGTGTGGAGGGGAACGGCCACAGGATTATAAGGTGCCCGACATCTACCAGCCAGACCAGCAGGAGGTTCAACGAATTCAGCAGGAGCAGCTGGCCATGCTGCAGTATGAACAGGTAACATTCAAAATCCAAACAACCAGAACTCCCAAAACTTTTTGTTGGTTGTTGTGTGGTGACTTATAAGCATAAATCTGTTACTGAGACATGAAGTTATATGTAGTAATCTAAATTCACTGGATGATTAGCATAGCTCTCTTATATGGAATAGACAAAAGTAAAATCCTTTATGATACAATATTTATGATAAATGCAGAACCAATAGATGACACTTACTGTATACTCTGCACAACAAAATAAGAATGACACATGGAAAAATAAACATAACACCACCAGAGTCTATTAAAACTTTGCTGATGCTCACTTCAACAGTCTTTCGCTGTTTCCTCTTTCCTCTTAACACAGGGTTATGATATTTATCATACATGATAATGACAGTTTGTAATGAATCTTTGTGCTGTGTATGTATGTCTCTCTCTTGCTGGGTAATGAAGGCTCAGCAGGTGGAACGAGAGAAGAACTACCTGTACTTGTTGGCAACAGAAGATCAGCGCCTTATCCCCAATGCCACAGAGACAGACTGTCCCATCTGCTTCTCTACCCTGGAGCCAGGAGAGGGCATTGTGCTCAGGGAGTGTCTGCACACCTTCTGCAGGTCAGACAGGAAACAGCTTTGTAGCATTTCATACGACATAAAATGATAAGTATTCTGTCCGCTTTTCTGTAAGTCTGCATATACATTATTTGACATTATTTCTTCTGTGTGTTTTACGTGTGCGTGTCCTTGTCCAGGGAGTGTCTAAGAGGGACAATAGTGAACAGTCAAGATGCTGAGGTGTCCTGTCCTGACAAATGTGACAGCAAGATACTGGACAGAGAAATTAAAGCGGTGAGACAGGAGGACAAGACACTTTCAGAAAAAGCTGATGGGACTCACAATCACATAATAATAATAATAATAATAATAATAATAATAATAATAATAATCCAGAAAATAATCCATGTTATGACTGTGAAAATGATTGATCTGATTGGTCAGACTAATAAAAAATTCCTCTTCAAACCCTACTATAAAATGTAAGAACTGTATGGAATAGAAGTTAAGTGAGGGAGTTTTTTTTTTATCATTTGAAATTAAAATTAAAGTACATATATGTTGCTTACCCTAATTTTGAAGAGAAGATTTTAAAAAGGTAAATAAAAAATGATCTTCTCTCATAGCGTGAACAGCTGAACAACAGCATACCTGAGTCATAAATGTTCAACAATAGGACAGTGGGGGTTTACAGTACAATTTACAGTATATTAAGCTTCAGGCAGAGCACCAACCAACAAGTCGCAGTTTCTTTATTTCCTTTTATGTGTAAGTGACATCCATTAAATATGTACACTCTCGGATTTTCTCTTTGTTACTGTTAACTGTATGATCGTGGATGCAGCTGCTCACAGAGGAAGAGCACCAGCGGTTTCTGGAGTTGCGTCTGAGCATCGCCGAGAGCCGCGCAGAGCACAGCTTCCACTGTCAGACTCCCAACTGTCGAGGGTGGTGCGTCTACGAGGATGAAGTCAACGAGTTCCACTGTGAACTGTGCGATGAGACCAACTGCATCCTCTGCAGGGTAGCTTTCTTACACTTTATTACATTAACTGAGTAAAGTTTTTCTTTCGACGCAAGCATAAGAGATAATGTGTGTATTCTCAGGCCATCCATGAAGGCATGAATTGTAAGGACTACCAGGATGACCTGCGCATCCGAGCAGAGAACGACCAGGCGGCTCAGCAGACTAAGCAAATGCTTGAGGTAGGTCAACCAGTGTGTGAAAATTTACACCTGTTAATATTAGACAATAAACAGGCTTGTGCACCCTGGTGCTGGCAGATCAGCATGGATCCAGAAAACATGTGCGGAACAGTAACAATCTTTTTTTTTATAGTTTCTGTTATTATTATGAACGAAAGAACAGACCACTTCCTTAGCAGCAATACAATTTTCAACTTTTAAAGTTAGTATTTTATTTTTAAAAAGTAATTGCACAGAGCTTTTATTTATTTTTATCTTGTCTAAGGCCCTGTAAATATTGTATAATCGTGTATGAAAACAGATGTGTGCCGCTAACCTAAACTGGAAGGGCTGATGGAGTGTCTGTTTTCTTTAACATGAATCATAAAATCTCTTTCATCTGTGCGTTGAGCTGTAAAGTATTTTGGAGACATGGATTTTCAATAAGTTAAACAATATTTCAATATCCATGTGTGTTGCACCAGCAGTACCTCAGACTCTGAGTTCTTAACTCATAATTGTTTCATGATGCAAAGTAACATTTTACACTGTTTCACTGTATTTCACCACAGAGCCTGCTGCAGAATGGGGAGGCCATGAAATGCCCGCGGTGTGACATCATCGTCCAGAAGAAAGATGGCTGTGATTGGATCTGCTGTTTGATGTGCAAGACAGAAATCTGCTGGGTCACCAAACAAGCTCGCTGGGGACCAAATGTGAATACAAACACACACACACACACACACAAACACACACACAGAGCTAGATAAAAACATTTTCAGACAGTGTTGGTTGATTGTTGAGGAGAGTAACCTGTGTATCTGACTTATTTTTCCTTTTTTTACAGGGCAATGGTGACATATCTGGTGGTTGTAGATGTCGAGTCAATAATCAACCATGTCATCCTAACTGCCAAAACTGCCACTGAGGCAAGCACACTAATGAACACATACTATAACAAAGAGCTGCAAGTACATGCACTGTCTCAAGAAATGTAGACCTCAGCGGGTGCTCAGGCCTCTGGTTTAATGCTGGCTGCGTTCATGTGCTCTTTTGATTTATTTTACTGACTTTCAGCCCTGATTTCAGTGACACACTGACAGGACACTGTACAGTAGTTGTTCTGCTGCTGATGCAAACCTTTCTTCAATGATTTGGTTACTATAGAGAAATATACTATACACAAGCTATGCAGACTACCAGCTATATTCTACATCTCTGCAGTTTAGGATATTAAATGTCAGTGTGAGAAGATAAGCTTTACTGGGACCTTCTGCTATGATAATACCTCTTTGCGATGCATCAATGCTTGATATGCATTTTGACTTCTGGCTACTGCTTTCATAACAATTCGACCATGATATTGTTTTTTACACAAGTTTGGCTTTGAGTCAAAACTTGTAGTTTGATCAGGCAAGCAAGCCAAAATCCAGTTTTAAATTTTTTAAACTTTCTAGACAAGAATCTGAGAAAAAGCTTATACTCACATACAGTTTATAAAAATGTCGCTCCATGGGTAACAAATAAGGAATTTCCTTTGTTTTTTTTCCTGTGTGCTACAACTAATTACTTACCACTAAAACAACGAGCATTCATGAATAATTTATTGTTTTTTTTCCTGCAACTCATCATTTAATCTATGAAACACCAGAAGAAATAAAAAAATGACTGTTATAATAACTGGAGTAAACTGACTACAGTGACCAGAAGGTTTTATGAAATTCTTACAAGTTGTAATGTCGGTGTAACAGTTGATAAGTGATGAAAATGATTGATTTGAAATGAGACTTGTATGCAATGGAACTTCTTTCAGTCGACTAATCAGACTGCAGTGTAGGATGTTGTTTTAAGTGTTTACATTGAATGAATGTGTTCATAAAGCAAAACAAGCTGCTCCAATGCAATTAATGTCTGTGAAGTATCAGGTTTAAAACATAGAAAGCTGGACAAATAATGATGGTGAATTTTTCTGTCAGGTATTTGGTTCTTTATCTGTAATTCTTACATGTTAATTCCTCAAGACTTACAGTAACCAATGTACTATAATATATTGAATATATTTTGTTTACGTGTTTGTTGGGTTTGACTATTAGTTGAAACATGTCCTATCATATAATTTTTGTTAACCTGTCTTCAGTCATGTCATTAGATAAAATGAAGAACCTTTTAGAAGACGTTCATCTCTGCTGGCTGAGCAACAACATGAAAGCACAATTCAAATATTTTCACTCTTTAGCCTTGAGGAAGAACAATGTGCTGTACTATGATCATTTTAGAACAAGTCAGCTGAGTTGTAGTTACACTTTATCAGGCTTAGCTCAACATTCAACAGGCTCAACTGTCCTGTATCTGCAACAGCTGTACTTTGTCAGTTTTTGCTGGTACAACTTGTGAACTACACTTTAGATTCAGCCAGAGCTTGATAAGAAATAACTTGAGTTTTTGAGTTTAATATTAAAATGTGTACCACATTCATATGGGTGTACCTTCATTATTTATGGACACAATGCATGTGTTTGAAAGTGATCATTTTTAACTACTACTATTGCACTGCACATACAGGCATTGCATTCTAGCATTATTGGAATATGATGAAATGTTAGCACGAAGCTTAAAGTACAAGTGAAGTTAACAAACTATAACAAAGGTTGATGGAGTCTAGCTGAAGATGACAAAAAAGTATGTGAATCTGATGATGTCGTGATGATGCTGACAAAGGCACAGCTGAATGTAAGTGAGAGCTAAGGCTCACGAATGTTGAATTAATCCTGATAAATACAGATTAGTCAAAAATGTGTTTTGTTTTTTGTTACTTCACTTGAGTGTTTGACACTAAAAGACCGTTTTCACCTTCATCTGCTGAAGGAAGAAAGTTCCTCGGTGCTCACCTTAATTTCGGAGTTATGTACTTAGTTTATGTAGAAACCTCAAATCTCCATTGCACAAACACAGAAGAGACTTTTCAGTGAATAAGGAGACATCCATTAAGCTTTTTAAAATAACAACTAAACTACAACAGGCACAACTTATTATTCCAAGCAGAGAATTTTTTTTGTATCTAAAGATATAAAGAAGAGATGTGTAACTGTGTCCAAACAAACACACAGAACATTTTCACTCTAGTTTATTAGCATTCTCTTGTACAACTTAACATTAGTATGACAGTTTTATTATAACAAAATAAACATAAAAGGCAGATAAATCATTTAGTGCAATGAAAATAAATGAAAACCACTGAGTGCAGATAAATGTTGCATTACAATACTGCTGAACAGCTATTCTCTCAGGCACCTCAGAGCATCCCTGGAAATGTTCCAGTCCACCCTCATTTTGATCTGTCTGTCTGTCTGTCTGTCTTACCAGCTGAATCAGTAGTTCACTACAAAGGCAATAAATCCATCAGTCATAGTATAGGAATGGGATGCCAAGGTGTAAAGTTCCTAATCGCAGTGGCAAAAAAATAATTTTCTGAATTACATCATTTGAGTTGCTTTCAAGATATGTTTTTAGTCGACTGGGTTTTGTGCCATCCAATGCAGGTGAAGATTTCCATTAAGCAAAAGACGAAAAGATTTCAAATTAACCAACTTAAAATGAAGTGCTCTGACAAACTATTTGCTTAGTATTTTCTGTTAAGACTTGGGTATTCAGGTGAGTGCCATACCACTGACACTGCAATGCAATCCCCTATTTAAAATGTGTGACTGAATGAAAATGACTGGAACATTGGAATGAGCTGGACTGCCACTGAAATTCTATGCTGCGGGCAATTCTATTTACTAAGAGGGGTGTGTTCAAATCAAGTTCAGTCATGTTTAAAACACAAATGTTGGACAGTATTCATTTAAAGGCTCAGGTGCTTTCTCTGACAGGAGCACCTTTCCGATAGGAGAGAGCAAAGCACCTACCAAACTAACTTTAAAGTGATTTTTCATAACTAATGCTCTCAGTGCAAACTGGGTCCCCCATTGTGCCAACCCAAAGACTACCACTTTTATTTTACTTGCCATTTCTCCCAGCTCTGACATTTTCTGCTACCAGGCATTGAGTGAGTGAGTGAGTCAGTCAATCAGTCAGTCAGTCAGTCAGCTGCTGAGCGACAAGGAGAGAATTAATCATCTACTCCTGAAAAAGTGAAGCAGACAAAATACACTAGTCGTTTGAGGCCATGAAACACAGACACATTTTAAGATTGCACAACCAAACAATTAAGTGAGTATGTAACTGGATTTTTTTTTTTACCTCCTGGACTGGTGAAGTTGTACTCCAATCAGGGACCTAATCCTCACATTTAACTTTTGAAATACAAAATTAAGTGTCAAGCAGACTACAAAACATCTACTTTTATAACACCAGTAATATTTTGATTTTGATTGATGCCAAACTAAATGTGTAGCCACTGTTGACATGTTTTGAAGATACTTGATCCCAGAAAGGAAGATACATTTTCTTTCCTGACTGAAAAGGCTTATTCAAACAACTAAAACGGGACAAAAGGACCTAAAAACATAAAATGTTGACCTTAAAAAGTGCCTGTGTGAAATGACCATATTGCTATACAGCTTCTGACATACCTGTGAATTAAGAAACAGGAAATAATACAAAGAGGGGATTCTACCAATCCTCTATTTGGTCTCAGTCCAGGTATCAAATGGATAACAAACGGATTGCGATCACACACACACACACACACAAACACACACACATGCGCACACTCACACTCTCATACATTCACTTCAGCTCTATTAATTGGCAGCAGTTTCAAGTGTAGTGAGTCCACTAAGCTTTCAGCATAAATCTCTGTGAGCATAACTGAATATCAGATTATCCTAATACCAAATATAAATAAACTTTAATAATGACACCATCAATAATAGTTCTTAGAAATACAGTCTCTTCATTATAACAGGATGGATTCTTCGTTTCAGAACACCGGCAGCTGTAGCTGTTACACTGCTGCGTGCTCTTCATGAGTCATAAAAAGGACCCTCAGCTGGGGTCCTAAAAGCCCCACACAGAGTAGGATGTTTAGTAACATCCTAGAAGAAAAGGGAGGAGCGTTAACTGGTTCAGTTTAGAGAGTACACTCCAGACAGTGTTATCGACTGTAGGGTTTGTGGTTTATTACTTTAAGGGTTCTTGGAAACAGACCCACCGACTAGATTCAGTCAAGGACAGATAAGTTGGAGTGTAGGGGTAAAAGAGTTCACGGAAACAGGTCCAGTTTGGGGGCCCACTCCAGAGCAGTGTTGACCACAGCGAGAGCTGCTGCTCCTAGAGCCACCGTCAGACCCATGACAGCCAGTCGCACAAACCGCCGTGCTGCTGAAGGCTGAGCCACTGCTACTACCGAGCTGGATGCTGAGCTCTCAAGCGCAGCCTGTTTTTGCCTGCGTCGCCGACGGAGAACAGAGTCTGGTCGCTGTTGAGTGGACGCAAGATCAAAGTCCTTAAAGGTAGAGGTTGCCATGCTTAGGAGGAAAACGGAGAGATGCATAGAGAGAGACCAAGGGAGACAGAAAATGAAAGGGTTAATAAAAGAACGGTGAGTAATTGGAGTCATTGAGAAACAGCAGAAAATGAAATATGAAATATTACAGTTTATAATAACAGTCAGCATGCGAATGTAGAAGCAGAGAATTAAATATTCACGCCACTGAGGCAAGTAGTGTTCTGTAAAAGGTAAGGTAGTGAACCTAAAGAGATAAGCACCTGTCATGTGAGGCTGCCTCTTTAGCCAGTTCAGAAGGAGGAAACTGGACGAAAAGGTCTCCTGCTCGGCTGATGAGTGTCTCATACGGCAGGTCCTGGGGAATCTGAGACAGCAGGTGATGAACCATGGCCATGTCGCATTCACACTCCAAAACCTCCTCTTCTCTGTACAGTACAATCTGCAACACATGTACAAATATCACATATAAGGGCATCTGTCATTCAAAGGGCCAAAATGGTATAGTTGCATTAGAGATAGAAGAATTACAAATACAATGCCTGAGAAGATCAGCTTATCTGAATCAGTGGCCACATTAAACTTAACCTAACGTTATGGTTTAAACAGTGCCAGTGATCTAATTATACAGTGTGGGAGAAAAATGCATTTGATGTAGATGTAAATGGCTTCTGTTAAAAAATTATACATGTTATACAGAATGATCATTGTATTCTGTATTGATTGTAACCGTATAACCTTATACTCAATGTATCATTTCATGTGCATTTTTAGATGCTAGGCTGCTCGAGGGGAAGGAAAGGGTGTGTGAGTGTGTGAAAACAGGAAAACCTTTGGGAGAAGCACTAAACAGTTTTCTAAGTAGAAACCCAACAACGCCGGAGGGAGCAAAACTGCCCTTCAGCAATAATATCTGGTGTTTTTTAATCTTACAATATCGGACCAACAGTCCCAAATTTAGCTATAATGTCCAAATAGAGAATCTACCCCCACCTGAAGAATACTTCTTATACTTTTATCCATGATGAGAGTGAATGACAGACACATACAGTCATGCATCAGACTACAGTGCAGCCGGTGCACTGTAGTCAGTGCACAGCGCCTGATGCTAAAATAGATCTCCATCATGGCAGCAACAGTTACCTAAAGTATAAGTTCCTCTTTAACAAAATAAAAGCATGATTTTGATTTTTTTGCAGCAATGCTTTCAAGTTATTTCAAGCTTTTATTTTGAAAAGTTCAGACAGGAAGTTCCAAGGGATTCTTGTGGACATACAATGTGTGTTATGAAAAAATAACACCAGTTCGGTAAATCAGTCAAACATATAATATATGACTGTCGGCCACAGTGCCACACATGAACAGTAACAAAGAAAATTCCAGTTGCATTTTTAATCAATCGTTTTCTTCAAATTAGCCTTTCATTATGTTCTGACCCACCATCTAATGGATTAGACAGAAATTGGCCTGAGGCAAAACTTACTTGCCAACCTGTCCTAGAACATGGCAAGCCACTGCCAGACAATATGAATCCAGCCACACTCACACTCTCTAAAGTTGGTTTAAGTTTGTTTTAATTTGTTAAAATTAAGCTATGTAGTAAGCTGCTCTCCTGAGACACCTTAAGTACACCAGGGTGAGTGATGTTTTGAAAAGCATAATACCTTATCACCAAACCTCCTAGTTTTGTAATAACAATAACCTTGACTGGGCCATCAAAACCTAGTGTGGATCAGGAAGGGAGCGGAGGAGACGGAGTGCAAATATAGACTTAAAAATGTAAACCTTCAAGGTCTTCTTTTTACTGAAACCAGGGCTTTAAGACTTGCAGCTTTAAATCCTGAAGTTTGCAGAGTTCTGAGAAAGACCACCACAACAGGGCTGGAAAAATTGATCAGCAATGTATATTTAAAGATTCATTAACAATCAATATCACCTTTTTTAAGTGCAGTAGAGGTCATGGAATCGTGACATCCTAGCAACCCTACAATTTTGCCTTTACACAACCCTAACATTGGGCATAACATCATACAGTATATCATCGCACTGTCACACAGGCCTCTGTACAGTGACAACACTGTCCGAGTTAAGTAAATGGATGCACCATCAAAGGATAACTGTTTGCCTCAGGCTCACATATGAAAAAAATGAAGCTCATCTAAATGTCCCTTCCTTTGGAAATGTTTTATCGATTGACTTAATTCATGTACTGTACATTAAGTGCTGATTATAGGGAACTCACCACAGCAGCAAAGTAGATGGGCATTAGTGGATGGCAGGCCAAGAAGAAGTCATACAACCGGACAACATGACGGAAGTCTGAAAGGACGTGGCCAAACCAGGTGATCAGCCAACTAAGAGCGAAGACTGTACCCACCTCAGCCCTAAGAATCAAAACATGGCAGAGATCCTCTTATATCAGGACACAAAACCGAAGTTTTCTGATGCACCAGGTACAATATAGCACTCAAGACCAAAAATGACTGGAAATTACAGTTCTGTTATGGGATCTGGAACTGAAAGTCAGATATAGGTGGTAAGTGACATGTTAGCCCTCCTAGTGGGAGGACTTAATGGCCTGTGATCTTAAGTCTTTACACAAGTAACTTGAGCTGTCATAATAGGATCAGTAAGCTGTCAAAGCTGTCA
This sequence comes from Seriola dumerili, assembly GCF_002260705.1. NCBI lineage: Eukaryota > Metazoa > Chordata > Actinopteri > Carangiformes > Carangidae > Seriola > Seriola dumerili. Next base: position 452,149 of record NW_019178426.1, read on the forward strand.
TCCTTCACAGGAAACAGCCAAACCTAGTGGCTAAAAAACGAATTCAAATGAATATATCATCCATTTAAATTTCCTTTGATAAATACCCATAATATTACAATAAATACTGAGGATTTCTTTACTGGAAACACACTGTTGTGTCTCTCTTCGAGTAAAACCTACTGGTACATGCGTCCATTATCTTTTGTAAAGTGATCAAGCTGATTATCAAGTGAGGGATGAGTTCTCAAAATTGCATAATTGTTATAAAGTTATTTTCATTTAGCATGTGAAAATAATTAAATGATGAAAATGAAATATCCAAGTTCAGGACAACAGACACTGGTGGAAACAATTTATCGAGCAGATACAAATGGTATTAAGTTTCATAACCAAAGGGTAAGCTCTGTTGGGTATGAAGGCCTTTAATACTCTCAACACTGAGCTTCAGTTATAGCTGCTTTACCTGGCAAAATTGCTGTATGTTCAATAAAGTTCTGGTGGATTTTTCATTTTGCAAAGCTTCATATCTTTTATCTATTATTTGATTTGGCCTTTTGTCACTACAATATCAGAGAGCCTTACTGTTCCATGAAGTCGTGCACCTCTGGGTTGACCCTCTCAATGATGGGCATCAAATAGTTAAGAATATGTTTTGTGTTGTCCATGGTGGGATCCATGAAGTCCCTGAGAAGGAGGATAAAACAAAGAGCATTTTTAGACTGCACAATAGAGCCTATTGTTAAACCAGGGAGAAGGGAGGGAGGAGGGGAGGGAAAGGATATTCTTTTTGAAATGGAAAAATCTCAGCCCACTTTCTCATTTAAATGGATTTGTATATATGCATATATTTTTATATGTATATATGTATATGTTAAGTACCTGAGATGATGTGTGGAGAGCTTTTCCACAAGAGCAGTTGCAAGGCGCTCCCCCAGGACCAATAAGAAGGTGACAACAATATCATGGTATCCCTGGTAGTAGTGCAGCTGGGGATTACGTTTCAGAACTCTGAGGATGATGTCAATTAGCTCTTCCTGGAGACCCTCCCTCTGCTCGTCTGGCATACCTGTACAAGTCCACCCAAAACAAAATAAAAACTTGTTAGTTTATGTATTGATACAATTTTTCATTACCAATTCCATTGTAATTCCTTCGGGCTTATGATTTCACAATTTAGAAATAGTGCTTGTTGTGCTATACTCCTCAGCCAAATAGAGGATAATCAGAGTAATTATGGAGCATGAATTGTAACATTTATTACTGGATCCCCTACCAATCAAGCCTGCCAGTATAAATGAATGAAAAACTAGTAAATAAATAATGCAATTCCATAATTTCAGGATAAAAGCTAAATAAGTACAAATGCTGTTGTGTTTTGAGTAATACCAAATACCAACATTAATTTATTTAAAGGATTCTAATCAAAAATACAGTACTGTATATCATTGTTGAGTTTTTTTCCTCCAGAAGATAAAAAAAATATTTTTTTAAAGGAAAAACTGTTCCACATGATGATGACGGACGCCGCAGTTTGGCACAGATCAACGCTCACTGAGATCAGAGCTTGCAGAGGCTGAAGTCTCCACAGTTTTGACATTTTTTCCCACCACCAGTCACACATTCTGGGTGCAGCTCAATGTTAAATTGATAGATCTTGGTTTGACAATACTGTTGAGATGGACTGGCAGAGATTCAGTAACAACAGAGTAGGCAACATGGCTGTACTCCTGTAACTTTGTATGCCAGGTTGACTACTACCAAAGGCAACACAAACAGCAAGTAATAGCAAAGCAGTTTGCATATTACATTGGCATGGAGGATAGCAAATGTAGATTTTCCTAAGCAAATTCCATTTAATTATTTGCAGAGGTGAATGGGTGGCTTCCAAGAGGAGCTGAAATGACTGGCTTAAAGTATATTCAAATCATTAATTTGAGAGTCAGATTCTCTAGATTTGGTGGTCAGGACACCACAGCTTGATTGTGTGTGTTCATCTGAAACAATGCAGCTGGCAATAGCATATATGAGTCAAACTGAGTTGTTTGTCATTATTTACCAGGTGGGAACCTCCTCAGTGAGCGTTGGACATCCAGCAGGACCTGGTTGTAGTCCTTGTTATTCTCTCGCTCCACAGTCTCTGGACAAGACATGTCACAGTTAGCAATGCTGTGTGAGTCAAATATGTGGGAGAGCGTGCACCTGTGTGTTTTAATAACTATCAAGGAAAGGAAAGGCATGTGCAATAGCATATAGATGTGTAGCCTATATTACTCTGTCCATGCATGTATAGCTAACATGACACCTGGCTCCTGATCCAGGACTTCAAGGGGCACATTGAGAAGCCGAGGCCACACTTGACAGCGTATCTCATCAGTCAGCAGTCCTCCTTCACTGATAGCCATCCTCCTCAGAGCTGCTACATCCACTGGGCTCACGCTCAGGGCCTGCGTGATGTCCGCAATTTTCCTCTTCCGCCTGGTGTCCCAGTCTGAGACACACAAAACACCGTGTTTAACTAGCTAGCATGTGTTGACTTGCTACAGCTTGCAACTGTAACGAATACATTTACGGTCGTTTCAGGGGATGTGATTAGCTTAGCTAACTCCAACAGACGCAAGCAGTCATGTGTTTTTTTAACCCCGAAATTACCCGGAATACACAGTATGATAGGCTAAACTGGAGACTGTCAACTTAGCGACATGACACTTACCGTTACCTTGTTTTCCATTCACTGGTGACGAGGCACCAGCACTTCTAGATTTCTTCATTTTCTTTCTCCACTTCTTGATGTGTCCTTGTTAGATAACATTACTTGCCATCCTTTGTCTGGCTAAACTCGATTTATCCCTTCTTACTTGCCAACTGGAAGCTAGCCGTCTAATTAGCAAGGCCAGCCTCATACAAACACGACCACGACAGTTAGCTATTCAGCGTTAGCTAGTCGCCAAGCTAACGCTGCACTGCCCTGGTTCTGAAACCAATATTTCCAGCAACACAGCCATCATTATGCAGACTACTGACGAACTCGTTACCGATAAGAAAGAAGTGCTTAACAGCAATAAGTTTAGAGAGATGAAACGGCTACATGTTTACATTGGTTGAGGCGACCAATAGGATACATTAGCATTAGAGATCCTCCCTGCCCAGACTGACTCATCATCACGTAGGGTCAGGATGATGGGAGGTGAAGAGGAGGAGGCGTCTACCTTTGAGTGTTAATACTATAATAAAAATACTACTAAAACTAATATTACTAAAAATTATTATTATTACATAATATAATATATATATATATAAACAGTGTGAATTTATGAATTTACTGTGCTAAGTTTGATCGCATATTGTCTTTGTCTATTTTCCGATCAATTATTTGTGCTTCAAAAGCCAAACACTTCTTTCCATATACCATGGTCTAAATTTAAAGATCGTTTTCCATAGGCTTGTATGTACATTTTCATGCAGTGCTCTTAAAATGCAGTACGGTAATCTTCTAGGGGGGTTGAAATGTAGTCTACACAGTTAACACCAGTGCAATGGTGAAACAGAATATATTTATTTTTTCCAAAATGTTTCCAAACTGTAGTACAGAGATATACCTAAGTTGCCTATTACAAACGTCTTGCCCACCTTTACTTCTAGGCTATATAAAATAATTTGAATGCGGAAATTTTTACTTATAACTGAGTTTTATCTCAATGTGGTATTAAGTAAAACATCTGAATACGTCTTCGACCATTAGCTACACCATGATTAAAATCAGGCAGGTTGTCAGACACCCAGCATCCCGCCACATATTTGCAAATATAAATACTGAATTGATGAAACTGTAAATAATCCTCTATGCACGGATATGAATCATGTGCGCCTTAGTCATTCGTGCTCCACACTGACTTCATCTAGGTGTGGTGTGTCTCTTCGGATGAAACGAAAACGAAAATGACAGAGCATTTAAATAGCAGCTTCCTGAACCGAGCAGTCAGAGCGTCTGAGCAGCTGGGGAGCTCAGACAGACTACCGGCTCAGCAATAGATGCTGCAATAATAGCAAACAGGCCTGTTTCCTGTCCTTAATGGTCCTGGAAATATTCGTATCAAGTGGATTTCATTGTAGGTAAGTTATTTCTGTATGTTGCTTTTGACGGATATGTCGGAGGCAGGGGCACTTGGCTAAATTATACGTCAATATGAATGAAAATAGGAGCGAGAATAAAGCAAATAAAGATCGGACTGATATCAATAGTCCGGATACAGTAAGAAATTTGTAGAATGATTGTGGAGTATAGATTATGAGAAAATTTTCGAAAAATAAAAGACATTACACATTTACTAATGTGCTGGTTTAGTACCTGCTCAGCCTGACGGTATTTAATCAGTTTCATGACAAAAGACATTTTGTGGTCAAAATAGACCTTTCATCCGAATTCTAGTGAAAGGAAACTTACCCATAAGAAGTCCAACCCCATGCAAGTCCTTTGTGTTACCAGTAGAGGGCCTGCTCTTTATTTGGGTCATTGCCATTGCAAGCCAAGTACACTCAAAAAACACATGGATAGTAGATACACTGGAAATGTCACATATATTAACCTTTGGAGGCCCACATTAAGACTTTTCCATTTTGTCATACCTTTGTGTTTTGCCTTATAAAGTTGTAATTTCACCAAGTAATACACAACCTCGTTTAATTATAAACAGTATGTCACTCAATAAAGACTCACTATAAAAGGGTGTAGCAGCCCATAAAACAAAAAACCTTGAGTTTTTCCTTATTTTAGAGATAAAAACACTGAAAACCATGACAACGAAAGAAAACTTCAAGTTACACACATTTGTTTGAAATTGTGCTAGAGGTGATTTTAAGTATCTGTTCATGAGTTATGCTCATTCTTTTGAGCAGTATTCATGGGTGTATTTCTTCTGCTCCTTGAAAAATTATCTCCAAACCCACTCCTGCAAATATCTCACTGGTCACATCCTTCTGTCTTTTTTCTGCCACTTCAATAAGCTCAGTAGCTCACCCCATTTTAGAGTAGCTCACCCAAAGGTTCTGAGAATATAGTCCGTGCAGATCATGGATGCATAGTTCAAACTTTAAGCAACACAACTTCACTCAGTAAATCTACTCCAAATGCAACTAAATCAAACACAGAGAACTATGCTGCGCTTAGCTATTTCAAGTTCCAGTTTGTTATGTACCATTGATGTACTGACAACTATCACTGGATTACTGAGTGAGGAGCTTCTTTTGTCTCAGATTTCTAAGCAGATTTATGGATGTTTATTTGCAGTGGTGTCATCATGTTTGTGTTCAGGTTTGACTGAATCTTGACTCAGATCTTTGTCAGTTTCAGAGGTCTTTGGTATAAAATGGGAATTTTGGATATTGATATTTGATGACTTGTTAAATTATCATATTTATCTAATTTGTTTTGGTCATCGGTTTGAGTGTTTTATACAATATGTGAATAAAAAAATATTACTGTACCCAGTAATATATGACATGAAGAGCTCTCAGCCCCTTTTATTTGGTCAAAGTAGCTCTCAGAAGAAAAAAGGTTGGAGATCCCTGACATTTTATATAAAGTTTATGACTATATTATTTTGAGCTCATATAGTTTGGGTATACAAGCAATTAACAGACTAAGCCAGGCCAAGCCAAGCCCCTGAATCAGTCACTCTGATTGGCTGTGATAGCGTCCACTGGAGCCAATAGAAATGTCCAATTCAGTCGTCAGCCGTCACTAGCAAAGATGGCGCCAAAAAATCTATCAATTAACAACACAGATAGAAAGCAGCAATGCGCCAGCAAACGGTAAGACTGTCAAAATTCTTTCTAATTTTTGATATTAGTTTATCGACCGAACTAAGTGCTTAGCGACGGACAGTCTCTAGTTTTACGTGAAAAAAACTGCACGTCTCCAGCTGAATCGATCGCGGAGTTATGACGCACTATCACATTGGTATTTGGGTGCATATATACTCCCATTGGCTTCAAGAGGTTAAAGTGTCAGAATAGTTGAAATGTTAAGTGCATTTACTACTATGGGTATTCAAGTACATATCGCACAAAATAACAGTTAAGATTGAAGAGACAGGCCCAGAGACAAGGATTGCTTTGATTTCCTCAGAAGCAATAAAGAGTGAGATCAGCCCTTCTTATCTGACTCCAACAATCCCATGGCCTTGCAAATCTTACTGATAATGGGGCACAGTGCATAATAGTAATAAATAGTTAAAAATATAAACACTTCTCAGGAATGAGATGCTGTTCATGTCATGTCTTGTCAGTTAAAACCCTTTCATCTTCTTCCCTCACGCTTGTAGTATCGGGTTTCCCGTTTTATATTGATACTCACCTCACCTGTGCTTCACTCCTGTGTGATTACCTGACCCCGCCCTAATGTGTTGCACCTGTGTCTCATTGTCTCCCTTGCCCCGGAGTATTTAGTCTTGGTGTTCCCTTCCCACTGTGCCAGTTTGTCTTGTTCACTTTGTGTCAGCAGTCCAGTAATTTTCCCTACAGTTTTTCCGAGTCAGCCAGCTTACTACCTGTTTCTGTTTCTTGGCCTTGCCTTTAGTCTTCGATCGATTACCTTATTGGGCTGCCTTCCTCTGTACCGAACCTGTTTACTAATTAAAGACTGTTATTTAAACCCACTGAGTGTCTCGATTCTTACATTTGGGTCCTGTCTCTATGTTCAGCCATTACAACTCACTGCCGTCTTATACAGGCTGTTTTTTTTTTATCATCTTGTACACAAATGACACATTATTTAGATGTTTGTTTATTTATTGTTTTAAAAATTGTTGCACTTTTGTAATCTCTCGCCACTCAGAAACCAAACAACCAGCCTAAATTTCAACAACTGCCAAATGCAAGACAATGGAAAGAGTGACGTTACCAAATGGGAGAAGAGAAGCTAATAATGGTAATTACACAGTATGAGACGCAATCAAGTTAAAAACACTGAGCAAAGGTCAAGAAACTAAGGTGTTAATTTTCAAGGTCTCACTGAATGAATGTTGTTTTTTTCCCCCAAGCTAATGATACTGGCCAAAATGAGAATGCCGGTGGAGGCAGATGGAGAAGACGAGGACGTGCACGGGGAGACAGGCCGCGAGAACAAGAGATAGACAGAGGAGAAGGGATGCGTGGGAGAGATGGAGGAAGAGCAGAGTTAGGGAGAGGCGGAGGAAGAGGAGCAGGAAGAGGCGGCGGGGAGGGGACAGATGGAGGAAGAGGTGGGGGGGTGCAAGGGAGAGGAAGGGGAGGAAGAGGAGGAGGAGGAGGAGCAGCAGCAGCAGCGGAAAGAGGGGATGAAAGAGATGCAGGAAGAGGTGGCAGACAGAGAGGAGGAGGGGGGAGAGGGAGAGGCGGAAATGGAGGGCAAGGTGCAGACAGACAGAGAGGTGGAGTAGGAAGAAATGGTGAACCAGGTGCAGATGCAAGAGAAGGAGCGAGAAGAGGGTTGGCAGAAATGGCTGTAAGGAGAGGAGTATATAGTGTGGATAGAAGAGGAGGTAGAGGGGGCGAGAGAAGGGATGGTTCGAGAGACAGACGAGAGGGGAATGGGGGGAGGTCAAATTCTACAGGCAGAGTAGGGGCACCACAGGGCCGTCGCCTGGGCTATAAAACACTGGAGGATCTCTCTGGAAAAGACCCGTCTGTGGTGGCCATCAGCCTCTCATCTAACCCCGCCCTAATTGAAGTCCTGCGTGACAAAACAATGAGGAAGGACCTTATCGAACTCCTCTGCCTGGTGCTGAGTAAAGCCTTCAAATCACGGACAGACAGAGGCTCTCTGCAGCACCTGGCTGGCATCATAAAAGATTCAGGCTTCTTCCAAACCATCCTGCCCCACTATCTGGTGGGCATGGGGTCAGAGTTCAACCCTCTGCGCAGGACACAGTACCCTCAGCAACTGGAAAACATCCTGGCTATTCTGTCAAAGGTAAATAGAAGAAGGAATGGATGGAAGGGCCAAGCATGTAAAAAAATCAGCTGAAGGATAATTGAGAAACACATTTTACAAGGTTAATGCTCAAAAACTATGACATCCACGTCATTTTCTAGCAACCAACCATTCAAACCAATGAGGAAAACCCAAACAAAAACCGAAATACAGAAATCTCTCGTATGAAGTAACCAACAATGTAGAAAGTAAATTTTGAAGACCTTTCCCAAATCTTGTTTCACTGATTCTTAAAACAAATATTATTTTAGCCTTATTTTGCTTCTTTCTGTTAGTAGTTAGTAGTTGAACTCTTTGTAGTTGAATATATAGTTTAACTAACTACACTCATCATGTGCTTATTAGGTGCTGAGCATTTTCCCTGCTAGCTCCGTTCAGTCAGTGAGTTTGCTACTGACGCTGCTCCAAGCCTCCATCAACAAGCTGAGAGCACTGGGAGTGAACATCCAGCCTGAAATGGAGGAGACTTTGGAGGATCTTCAGGGCCTGGTCAAGCACCTAGAGGAGAGATCCCGGGAGGGAACCCTGCGCTCAGACAGGGACACCTATACCCTCCTACCCACTGGTGATGATAACCCAGGTAATGGCTTGTTTTTTTTTTTTTTGTTTTTTTTGTGTAACATTTTGATTTGACACCCTGCTCTCAAGCCTACACTGCACAAATTAGCCAGAAGATCTTATGGGCAGATTCAAAAACCTTGCCACAAGGTGTTATAGATATGTACGCGCCTGAATCTCCCATTGTGTCTAACCCAGGTGAAGAAGAGCAGCAAGATTTCAGGACCATACACATCTATCCAACTGTTGAGGAGTTCCATCCAGACCACAGGCCCTTCCTTAGACCCAACCTCATCTCTAAGCGCTACACAAACACCCACCTCTACCTTGACACGCACTTCCGACTGCTGAGGGAGGACTTTGTGCGGCCACTCCGTGAGGGGATCCAGCAATTGCTCCAGAACCAAATGGAGATCGGAAGGAATGATAACCCACTGAAGACGAAGCGCTTTGATGATATCCGTGTATATTTTGATACGCAACTGGTGGTTCCCAAGTGCACGCACACTGGCATTGCCTACCTAGTCCAGTTTGACATTAAGCCACTTAAGGTTAGCCTCTGGATGTTTGTCACGGTTTAATACTAAAATGACTTTTGACTGTCCATTCAAACATTCTGTGGTGTTGACATTTTACAGCATTCACTGGTTATTTGCTGTTTAAACAATATAATTATACATGTTAACATATAATAATATTATAATCATATGTATATATGTATGAATTATTATTATATTTCCTCCATCCTTCCCACAGTTTGTGCGCTGGCAGAATTCCAAGAGGCTGATCTATGGTTCCCTGGTCTGCCTGTCCTGTGACAATTTTGAGAGCCTCCTGTTTGCCACAGTGTCAGATCGGGACCCCAGATACCTGGAGAAGGGACAGGTCCAGATTACCTTTACTGAAGAAAGCAGATACAAGCTGGCCAGACTTCAGGTGGGGCAGTAGCCTACAGTTTGTGCAAAAGTTGTTTATAAAGTTGCATGCAGTTGCTGAGGATACATGAAGATCTGATTTCAGCCACTTAAATGCAAAAGCTGTGAAAGTAATGTACATTTAGTTGGCTGTTTATTATGTACATCCAGTTCAAACACTGTGCTGAGAAGCTTCTATAGTTTAGTCTGATCTCACTGATATGAATGGGGTGGACAAAATATTAAAATCACTTATCACTATTAATGCTTACAATTCAATAGCACCACAACCCACAGGCTCCAAAACAAAAAGTAAGATAGAGAAAGAGGAAAACATAAAGTTGACACCTCTCTAAAGCTGTTTTGACAAAACTGAAATTATATCATTAAAAGGAGGAATTATTGCAGATCTATTGTGTTACACTGAATAAGTTTTAGCTAGGTGTACATAATAAACTGGTAACTGAGTGTATTTATATTTTCATCAGTCTTACATTTGTGCTTTCAGCACAGCTGTTGTACATTAGTTTCTATCATGCAGCACACAGTATGGTTTTATAGGACACAGATATTCAATTTTTATTTATTTTATTTGTGAGAGGCTATGTACAACATTAAACATAACATGTTTCCGTTTGATGTATTGTACCAGAGCTTGGCAGGTCACAGTTAAAACACATAGTGTCAGAACACAAACTCGACAAACAAGACATGAAGAACTAAACGAAACCAACTTTTCCCACAGAAAGATCAATTGTTCCTGATGGTAGAGTCCACAGCCTACTTTGAGGCCTATCGGTATGTCCTTGAGGGCCTACAGGACCAGGAGGAGGATGACCTGCCCTTCCAGAGGTGTGTGTGTGTGTGTGTGTGTGTGTGTGTGTGTGTGTATGTTTGTGTGTATGTCTTTGTGTCTGTGTGCTGTGGAGGAGTTTCAGATTTCTCTGTCAAGGTCAGAGTTATGATCTAATCCCACAGCACTTTCAAAAAAAGTTCACACATAGTTTTTTCAAAGGGCTGCAGGGGGAGAAACTGTACAAAGCAAGTTTAGCAATCACACCCTTAATTGGCATCAGTTAATTATATCGCCGTGGTATTCCCAAAAAGCTATCACGCATGGATGAGTTCAAAATTTCTGTTATATGCGGCACTCCCAGTGCCCTTCACAGATACCACAAAGTAATGTATTATATGACACATTTTGTTGGCCATCTGTCTCTCTAACTTCTCTCTAGTGTTTCCTTCAGAATCGCAACATGGGAGTTATCAATAACATAAACTGCTTATATATCAAAAACAGTTGGTTGGTGCAATTGATGTTGAATTAAACAGCCACAGGTCAGCTGGGGACATTTGGAGACTGATCCTCCAGCTCTCCTCACTGTTTTCATTTATTTATCCTAAGTAAGGCTATGTCACTTTTGAAAAAAGAAATAACACAATGCTGAATTCATATGAAATAAAATGCACTCTTGCTAGCTAGCTCTAGCTTATGATGGCTAATGTTAGATAATATTAACCATCTTTAGATTGATATTACTGTGTAATTCACATTGAGTCAGTCCAACAATTTTATTAGTCTTCTCTGCTTGTGCTATTTTTAAATTATGTCTTTAACTTTTATCGTCATACTGTAAATGCCACTTTTGGCAGCTGTTTTGCAAAGCAAGAGCATAGACTGAATTTTGGCAAAAACAGACTGATTGTGGTAAACATTTTGCATCTTTATTGCAACGGATCTTAGTTAAATCTTTTAATTATTAAGAATACTTTACTTGAGGAAATAATATATTGAAAATTTCATCCTATTCATTATACTTCCAGGTACATCGTGGAGTGCAGCACCGATGTCCGGGCCCCAGCTTATCTGCAAATAAAGGATACGTATAACCTGTCATCTATTGCTGACCATGAGTACAAGGGCAAAATGCAGCCCTTTCACAGCTTGGACGAAGAGTCCTGGCCAAGAATGGAGGTGCTGGGGCTGGATGAGTCTCAGATGAGAGCCCTCCAACTGGCCCTCACCAAGGAGCTGGCCATTATACAGGGACCTCCTGGCACTGGTAAGACATTGCTGGAAGGATGACTTAATTCATTTGTGAATGAAAGTAAAATTAAAATGTATTTTACATGTTTGTGAAATTAAAAAATCAATAGAATTGTTTAAGCTATTCCGATTCCTCCAATTTTCTCAGGAAAAACCTACGTTGGCCTTAAGATTGCTCAGGCTCTGCTGACCAATAAGAATCTTTGGAGAGGTGCAACTGGCAATGCTCCGATACTGGTGGTGTGTTACACTAACCATGCCCTGGATCAGTTCCTTGAGGGTAAGCAGTGATACCAGTTTATAATAATATCAGATATATTTAATTCTTTTTTTAAGTGGTTTGGCAAATTGGGCCTCTTGTCAACAAAAGAGGCCCATCTGTTCCTTGTACAATTAATAATTCGTGGCAGGTGCATTTGTTTATATGCTGAAATGTTCACTACTGAGACATAGATACTTATTCAGTGTTAGTTAATAATTTTTAGTTTTCAAACTCCAGCTCTGTGCCCTTCATGGTGCATTTGTTTTCCCCCTGCATCTAAGGTATTCATAAATTTCTGAAAGACAGCATAGTGAGAGTAGGAGGCCGCAGCAACAGTGAGATCCTGAAGCGTTTCACTCTACGGGAGCTGACCCACTCGCATAACTTCAGAAGTACGCTACCGGCTCACCTGCGTTCTGCATATAATGCGGTGGGTTCATACTTACTTTACCTACTCTTATGACCAAACATGATGTTTTCCAGACGCGCCACACTTAATTTCTCTCATGAATTGCAGCCTTAGCCTATTAGCCCATTAGCCTGTTACATTTTATTAAAAGTTTTTATTTTTTCATGTTTTGCACATTTTTATACTTTGTCACACATTCATTTTTCTCAGCTCTACAAGTCGCAGTTTATGAGACATATTCTTGTGAGATTTCTCCACCTAATCACTGTATCATGACCCATTTGACAGATTTACAAGCAGCTGTGTGAGGAGGAGAGGGAGCTCCAGAATCAGAGTGTGAAGCTGGAGTGTTCTCTGAAAGGCGTCCTGCGTGAAAGCATCATACGGAGGTTCATTTCATACAGACATTGGGACAGTCTGAACTTTCCACCTGTGAGTCATACTGAATTTGAAAAAAAAAAAAAAAGCATTTTATGTGTGTATGTGTAAACTGAGATAGACAGGACAGAACACAGTGCAGCCTCATCAGTTTATGTTTATTGATTGTAGATGCAGGATGGTTTTGAGAGCTGGAATGAGAAGAAGTCCAGTTTGATTATGGAGTGGTTGGGTTTGGGTTCCACTGTCTTCCTGCAGAGGGAGACAGGCAATGCAAATAGAAATGAAGGTAAGGCTTCTACTGTAAGCGGTGCTCCAATGAAACAGTGTGAGATGATCTGATAATTGGTTTCTTTTCAGTGCGTCTCAAAATTTTAACTGTATTAGTCAGAATGTCTCATTTTATCAATGCAAAATTTCCTCCTATAAATTTTCTAAGCAAGCACAAACCAGTTTCACCTTGCAATTGTTGGGATGCAGTTAAAATGTTGTTGACAGACAAGTTTAAGGTGTTACATTAGCAAAGAACTAATGACATTAAAGGCATTGTCAGCCAGTAGACACATAAATGGCTGAGAAAAATTTACAAATGGATTTAATTTACAGTAATTCAACTGAACCATTTATTGAATTTACTTCAGTTAAAAGAATTACAGTATGTGTTGAATTTTAGAGACATTGCAGGATTTTGTAGCTAAACAATGATAGATAGTCACATCACATTTCAGCTTGACCATTTCAGTTCCTAAAAATGATATAAACCATGACCTTTTCACCATTTATCAACATTGTACACTCACTTCCTATACCATCTTTCTGTCAAAGCTAAAATTCTGTACATTTATTGGACAGGATGAATAACCTCGTTCACTAACTAACTAACTAACTTACGACATTGTGTTAGACATAGCAGCAGAGGAAGCGATGGAGTTGGAAGAGGAGGACCTCATTGAAATAGCAGAGGAGGCCGATCTGATCCAGGCGGAGCGGATTATTGACGACAACATTGGTCACAGACGTGGTAGAGATGGCAGAAAGACAGGAAACATGGAGGAGGCTGTCAGAGAAGTGGAAGAGCTGATGCTGGCTATGAATCTGGATAAAGCTGAAATACAGGCTGAGCAGAGCGAGGAAGGATGGGAGGTAATGTTTTAAGGAGATTTTTCATGTGGAGACTGTAAAGCATTTCTTTCATTTAGAACAATAGTGGAGGAACAGATGTATGAATGTGCATACAGTGAATCTAAGAGCTGAAATCTTTACAGCTCCTGCACTGTACTTAAATGTACCTTCTGAAGTACAGTACAGTACGTCCATGTTTGCTTGGTAGCAGTCCTCCCTGCCTTTATTGGCCGATCGCTTCATTATTTGGCACATCACTGCCACCAACTGTCAATCAGTGGAATAGCCTGAAGCCACTGGCAGGACTGTGTATCATGTCACCTGCTTGCACACATACATGCTTGTTTAGGCGCCCATCCAAAAAACATTCAACAAAACATCTTTTGAGTATCACTCAGTGCCTGTTGGGTTGAAAAGCTGCACTGAAATGTTTGAAGCTTTCCCCGGCAGCTGTGGTCAGTTTTAATTCACAGCAGTTACAATGGATTCCAATGGAGGCTCTTGTCAAATTGCATATATAGAAAAATCAATCTTGCACCGTAATCCACTTTTCCACCACTGAGGTTCCAAACATTCAAGGTTTCTCTCTAACATACTGTAGCTAAATACACAAATTTTGTGTCATGCTCCTCCTCATACTACCACATATTAAACAACCACTTACCCTATGATGTTAGTTTTGATCTGAAACACACTAAGAGAGTGGACCGTCCTTTTTCAGCTAAAGAACAACAAATTAACAACTTAATGAACCAACCTGTCCTGATCTGTACAGATGCAACGGGACCAGAAGAGAAAGATAAAGAACAAAATCAGAAGAGAGCTGGGGAAGACTTCAGCTATGACCGAGAAAGAGGCAGATAACGTGTTTGATGTTTGGACTCTCAATCAGCAAGACAGATGGCGACTCTATCGGTAGGTTTGCGTCTGTGTTTCGCTTCTACGTGATTCTTTTTCAACACTTCCTTTCCATCACCTTTCCAAGTGCCTTTCTCACGTTTCTGTCCGCCTTCACCCTTTCATCACTTTTCTTCCCTCACTCCTCTCATCCCCCAAGCAACCCTTAGTCTGGGAGAGGTAGTCTATTCCCAGTGTGTGTAATTAAGTCAACTAATCACCAGGAAAAGGTATCCCAGAGGATCCTCTCACCTCAGAGAGCCAAGACATAACTTTTATCACTGTGAAACCAGTACTGTAAGGACTCATGTTTACATACTTTTAATTATCATTTAAACTAACAAATAGAGCAATTTCCTTCCAAGACAGATATAATATGTCTCGCTGTAATTGTTTAACTACATTTGCAGTGATATCAAGTACAGAAGCATCATTCTTTTTTTAGTGTACTTCCAGATGCGGAGCAGATAGTGAGAGTCTTCAGGCCTTCATATAATTGAGTCAGTCGTCACAGTGTTTTTATGTTATTAATTTACTTTGTGTCTGCAGCTTATGGGTGGCACAGTACAGGATAGAGCTTCGCACCAGAGCTGTGGAATCTGAACAGGCCTATCAGAACGCAGTGGACAGACTGGCTGATGTAAAACGACAGGAGAGCCTCTGTCTCCTGAAGAAAGCCATGGTACAGTATAACTGTAGTAGTGAATTTTTTTTTTTTAATGATCCTACATTAGATCCTTGTAACAAAATTTATCTGTGAAATATAATGTGAAATACACTAAAGTTGTAGAATTTTGATGTGATGTAATACATGGTTGTATTTTCAGATATCAAGAAGGAAGGTAATAGATTAACACTGACATGAGTCTTGTTTTTGAACAGATATGTTACAGGTTACAGGGTTAGTTCACCCATGTTACATAAAAACATTTCTCTCACTTATATATAGTGGTATCTAGCCATGCAGATGGTTTTGGTTGTATTTGGTTTTGAAATATGTATCTCTGAGATTTCTGCCTCTACCCCAGTGAAGGACTGTCAAATATACATCTACTGTGGAATTGAGGGAAATTGTACATGTGAAATAAAACAATTTGTACCTTCACTTTTAATAAGAAAGTTAACTTTGAGGCAAACTGTGGTACGTCTGGTGTACTCTAGTGGCAAAAACCCTGAAAAAGTTATAACACCATTAAATAGGCTGGCATTCAAATTAGCAGAACTATATTTGTAAAGGCAGGCAGCAAAACTAATAAAAATGAATGTGGTGATAAAATGAATCATAAAATTAGCAGATGCGATAAGCTAGCTTTGTGTGTAAATGAACAGCTATCTTGCCCATCAGGTTATTGGCATGACAACGACAGGGGCGGCCAAGTACCGCGCAGCTCTGCAGGAAGTGCGTCCACGCCTGGTGATTGTAGAAGAGGCCGCTGAGGTTCTCGAGGCCCACACCATCACCACGCTGAGCGAAGCATGCCAACACCTCATCCTCATCGGAGACCACCAGCAGGTGAGAGCTCACACAGACGCATAGCTCAATGTTTCCTAAACCCCCGTTTGGCGTGAATCTTATTGAACTCTGCGTGACTATTTGTGTGGCAGTGTATTTGAACAGGCCATCATTCTCTTAAATTATCCCCATGTCCATGTCCAGGTGCAAATTTGAAGGACATCCTGTCATGAGGGATTTGTATAGTTATGTGGTTGTCAGTATGTTTGTGTGTGTTGCCTTGAGGGAAATGGAAGTTGGACAAAAAAAAACTTCTCATGCCAGACATTACAAGAGAAGAGAGAGGAGTGATATGCTGGACATCAGCAGACTATTACAACAACTTGTCAGAGCCTGCCAAGGACATATGGCCAGGCAGCCTGTCACGCAATCTGCAGTATGCGATAACAACTACACACAGTTCTATCACACATCTCAATATTCTGTCCTGGTTTCTTCCTCTTGTGTAACTTCTGTCTGCTCTTCTCCTAATATTTGCTCATCGCATTCTGTTTATACATGCATTTATGCATGTATTTGACTATACAAACAAACCTGACTTCTTTATAGTTGCAGAGAAAGTCCAAGAAGCATAAGAATGGAATTTAAAATAGAGTTTGACTTGAAAATTCCTTTTATTGTAACTCAGGCTTGGAAATCAATGGTCAGTTTTAGGTACTTCAGATTAATATAAAAGTCATTTGCCACTGTACCTGAGGCTGCAAGTGGGTCTAATTTAATCTACCAGATACATGTTGACTATAAGTGCAAAATAAATAAATCAATATTAAACTTTGTCTGATTTATCAAGTTAAACTACTGGACAATCAGGCATGGTTAAAAAAAAAAAAAAGACAAGTTATTCTGATGGCATAAATATTGTTTTTAATGGGTTTAAAGCCATGTGATAGTATTTATTTTGACTCTTTGAACAAGTGTTAGGAGCTTTGTTTTTGTGGAACCCAAACTTGAATGTCTGCATGTAATGGAGGTGGATGGATCACACTTTCCCAGTAAAATAAGCTTTGGCATTTTTGTGCTGTTCATTAATCACAGATTTGGTGTTGAATCGAGCAGAACACAATGCTTCACATTTATATTAGAATTTGTCTTGCCTCCCCCACACCCCTCCCACATACATGCACAATCACACTCTGTCCTCTAGCTAAATTAGGTTTGCACACATGCACAGACGCTTAGACACACAAACCCACACACATGCAGGCAAAACAGCAAGAAGCTTAACGGGACAGCAAAAGAAAGTTTGTGTGCATTTGCATGCATTCTACATTCCCATCCAGTCATCTTAAGACAGAGACCCATAGCAGAGCATTGTTTATCCCTTCCGGGCTTGCTACCGTATAGATTGTTGCCGCCACCTGTGTCTAGGAACTGTGTAATAACTGTTCACTAGCATTTGCATAGCTACAAATGGTCTGATCGCACTAAGCGTGTGGCCATGAAGGTCATCACTCTGTTCTTCACTTACATGGTTATATACTTGGACTCTTTAATACATTTAAATATGCAAATCTAGTGCAGTAAACCTTCCAAGTTAACTTAATCACCATTGGATGGAAGAAGGTAAAAGCTGGAAATAACACAAATCAAATAATCTCTAAAGGTTTAAAAAAAAAAAAAAAAAGGTTTGGAGTATATGATTAATGTGTGATTTCTCCTTTAGCTGCACCCCAGTGCCACAGTATATGAGCTTGCTAAGAACTTCCACCTGGAGACGTCCATGTTTGAAAGGCTGGTGAAGATGGGACATCCTTTTGTCAGGCTCAACTACCAGGTTTGTGTTGCTGTATTTTTTTCATTTGTTCAGATTATTGCAGCATCTGTGACTCAGTAAAATGTAGACATCTTTAGATGATGCAATTGTGCGCATGTTTTGTAAGTGCATGTATGCCCTCTGTATCTGTATGTGACTGTCTATGTTTATCAGTGCTTGTGTTTTTGTTTCTTCTTCAGCATCGTATGAGGCCAGAAATTGCCCGTCTTCTGACCCCACACATCTACTCAGAGCTGGAAAACCATCCCTCTGTGTTGGACTATGAGAACATCAAGGTGTGTATTGTATTTGCTCTCCTGCTGTGTTTTCATTCTGCCTGTTTTTCTCAGCAGTGGATATCTGTTTACTTCCCTGCATGCGTAAAAAAAAAAATACCTGCACCGTCTCTAAGCCTTTTAAATAAATTTTGAATAAAAG
Source organism: Seriola dumerili (assembly GCF_002260705.1). Lineage (NCBI taxonomy): Eukaryota > Metazoa > Chordata > Actinopteri > Carangiformes > Carangidae > Seriola > Seriola dumerili. The sequence continues at coordinate 470,391 of NW_019178426.1, forward strand.
TTGGGAAACAAATACAAGATAAAGAATACTGAATTTTAAAAAAAAAAGAGATAAACATCAAAGAATAACCTAGAATATGTTTTTATTTCAGGGTCTTAATACCAACTTATTCTTTGTGGAGCACGACCACCTAGAAGAAGAGATCAAAGATGGGAAAAGCCATCAGAACCAACATGAGGCCAAGTTTGTAGTCGCTCTTTGCCGCTACCTTCTCTTTCAGGAGTACAAACCAGAGCAAATTACCATCCTCACAACCTATACCGGCCAGCTCCACTGTCTGCGCAGACTTATGCCTGCCAACCAGTTCTCAGGGGTCAAAGTGCATGTAGTAGACAAGTACCAGGGAGAAGAGAATGACATTGTCTTGTTGTCTCTGGTGCGGAGCAACAAGCAGGGTAAAGTTGGCTTTTTGAGCATCCCCAATCGCGTCTGTGTCGCCTTGTCTCGTGCCAAGAAAGGTCTCTACTGTATTGGCAACAGTGCAATACTGGGCCAAGTCAAACTGTGGAGCAACATCTTCCACACTTTGAGAGAGAATGACCAAGCTGGGAAGACTCTGACCCTTTGCTGTCAGAATCATCCAGAAAGACAGGTAAAAGCATCTTGTGCTGAAGACTTCAAACAAGCCCCAGAGGGGGGCTGCACTCAGCCTTGCCAGTTCCGTCTGAATTGTGGTCATGTCTGCTCAAGGGTCTGCCACCCATACGATCCTGAGCACAAGCAGTACAAGTGTGACAAGAAGTGCCAGAGGATTTTGTGTGATCAGGGACACAGGTGCCCACTCTTGTGTCATAGACAATGCCCAAAGAAATGTTCAGTGAAGGTTGAGAAGATCGTACCCCAGTGTCAACACACACAGAAGGTTCCTTGCCACCAGGACCCGGAGACATTTGTGTGCCAGGAACCCTGCCAGAAAATGCTCCAGTGTGGACATCAATGTGATTCAGTCTGTGGGGAACTTTGCACCAGTAAGTGCAAGGTGAAGATCACCTTACAGCTAAAGTGCGGCCACAGCCAGCAAGAGGCTTGCTTTTACCAAAGACAAACAGAGAAGCCTCAATGTCAGACACCATGTAGGTATCAGCTAAAATGTGGCCATGTCTGTAATGGTAGCTGTGGCAAGTGTCATCAGGGACGCTTCCATTTCCGGTGTTTTCACAAGTGTGAGCGTCTCCTGATTTGCTCTCACAAGTGCAGGGAGCCTTGCACTCGCGATTGCCCCCCCTGTCGTAGACCATGTGAGAATTTCTGTGTCCACAGTAAGTGCATGAAGCCATGTGGGAAGCCTTGTGCTCCATGCATTGAGCCCTGCATCTGGCAGTGCCCTCACCAAACATGCAGTAAGCTTTGCCATGAACCATGCGATCGTCCACCGTGCACCCAACCCTGTGACAAGATGCTGGTTTGCGGCCACCCATGCATAGGGCTGTGTGGAGACATATGCCCACGCAAATGTCGCGTCTGTAATCATGATGAGGTCACAGAGATTTTCTTCGGAACTGAGGATGACCCTGAGGCTCACTTTATTGAGCTAGAAGACTGTCAACACATTATCGAATACACAGCCATGGACAAGTACATGGAGATAGATGACGATCAGCAGGCCAATGAAGAGGAGGTGGCAATAAAACTAAAGGAATGTCCCAAGTGTCGAACTCCAATCCGTAAGAATCTACGCTACGGATCTTACATCAACCGCCGTCTTGCCGAGATAGAGATGGTAAAAATGAAGATAAATGGATATGAGGCAGATATCGAAGAGCACAGGAAGACCCTTCAAAAACAGTGGGAAGAAAACCTTGACATCTGTGCAGTGCTTCAGCAAAATGAATATATGCACATCATTGAGAAACTGGGAGAGAGCTATCTCACAGCAAATGACCTGTGGGTCCTGGAAAACAAGATGGATTTCCTTGTAAGAGTTGCAAAGCTACTAAAGATTGAAAAAGGAAACACGTCAGTCACGCAAAGCTACTGGTTTGAGAGCGATGTTGCAGAGTTTGTTCACTGGCTCAGCAACCACCACCAAAAATTCACGGACCAGCAGGTCTATGATTTGCAGAGACAGCTACGGAGACTCACCTTACTCACTGAACTCAACATCCGTTGTCATACGGCAGACAAGAGAGGACAAAGTGATAAAATTCAACCCGAGGTACAAACAATAAGGGAAGTTTTGGAAAATTCTGGCCAATTCACTGAGCAAGATGAAGAAAAAGTGAAAGAAACCATGAAGCAGCTGAACAAAAAGCTTCCACTCACAGGCTTGGGGATCACTGAGGAGGAGAGAAAGATGATCATCTCAGCTATTAAAATGCCTCCTGGACACTGGTACAAATGTCCTAATGGCCATGTCTATCTTATAACAGAGTGTGGAGGGGCTATGCAGAGTCGACAGTGCCCTGATTGTAATGCTACCATTGGTGGGAGCCAGCACAGACTGGAAAGTGGCAACCAAGTCGCCTCAGAGATGGATGGGGCACAGCATCCTGCTTGGTCTGAAGCCAACAACATTCTAAATTTTGATCAACTTCAACTCTGAAAACCATCTCGGAGAAGTCTCTGGTTGTTGCCTTTTCAACCCCAACTGTTGGTTGCAAAACCTGTGAGAGGCAACAGGTCATGGTTTGACTGTAATACCCACATTGATTCATAGTGGACAAAGAGAAATTTACTGTACTATGTGTAAAAGAGTGGTAATGTTGCTGAGGCAGTCAAGTCATTTGAAAGATGGATGGACAAAGAACTTTGCTTGAGACCATAATCATAATCTTGCACGAAACTTACTTTTGAAAGTATTAGCAATACCCAGTAATAATTTACCGCTTTTCTTTTATGAATATACGACAAACTTGTGACTTTTAAGTTTTTTTGTTGTTTTGATTTGCTGTTCTAGGCTCACTGGGTTGGATTTTTGTTTTTCACTGTAACCCTTTGATATGTTCAAAACTACTTGTGTTAAGTAATAGCTGTCCTGTACCTTAACAATAGATGGCAGTAAAACACTGGGAAAAAAAAACTGAGAAATGATTTGATTTTTGTCATGCTTGCAACTTGCTCATAATTACTCACATTAAAAATATCTTTCCCTATAAGCACATTCTTGTCTTTATTTTACACGCACATGCCTTCTAATAACATGTCTCTGAAAATATAATTGGGGAGACTCTGTTATTTGGATTTTTATATGGGTCTTCATAGGTTGAGCACATTAAGCTCAGCAGAGATGATTAATGTGAACCTGTAATACTGCTACAAGAAGTGCACATGTAGAAAAGCAGATGGAGACACATGCACATAAACTCAGTATAATGGAATGATCAATATTTGTAAATAATTTCTAGAGTTGCTATTCTGTAGAAATATTAACTACCTAATGGATGAAAAAAAGATTTCTTCCTCCTCATTACAGCAAATATGGATTCTCTCTCTAACCTTTTCTCTCTCTAGCTTATACACACACACTGAACTAGTACCAGCAAGAGTTAATCATTTTTGTCCCTAACAGGACATCATTGGGCGTGCAGCAAAAGAAACGGCTTGGAAATAGCTACAATTCCTCTTCACTACTGTACAGGACTCGTAGTTGCTGAGTTTCATTTTGGCATTTTGTAACACCTTGCATCACTTTATTACATGATGAATGTGTCCCTGTCACAAAACCAGCTCCAATGCAAACTGTGCTGTCTGCAGGGGGAAAAAAAAGAACAACAAAAATGTGCTGTCAAGACAAGGTTAAAATTGAGCAAACTTTAAAAGGGTGCCACTCTTTCAGTATTTATAGGATTCAAGCACCAGGCTGAGAGAATGCTGGACGAAAGGAGGCACTGCAGAAAAATGGTAATATCCTACAGGGTGGACTGTCTCATCTATCATGTCAAGTGGACTTAAAATATGTTATTGTCAGAGTTTCAGCTAGTCTGCTCCTGCCAAAAAAAAGAAAAGCACTACCAACTACCAGCAAGACAAACTACGTCAATCTGAATTTCTAGATAGCAGAGTATGAAGTGTCCTATTTGCACAATTAAAAATTAACAATTAAATACTGTGAGCCATCTTTACCATAATTAGTAAAAGTAGATAATTTGATTTACCTGTAGATATTATATTTGATCTTTGTGATTGGTTAGTCACACCAGTCGTGTGTTGTATGCATGTGTAGGATGGGAGTGTGAAAAAAACTGAATCCTGGAAAAGCTACATCTGAGGAATCAAAAGCAAAGTCTAAAGCACACTGTTCCAGACCAAAACACAATTCAATGTGGACCAGGAACAAAATTTTAATGCAACCTCAGTGATGCATTAGTATCATGTGACCTCACTTGACGCCTTCATCAGTTAACAAGCTCGTTGTCAGAAGTCAGCTTGAAAAAGTGAATGGTATGTTCCAAACTAGTCTATATATATATATATATATATATATATATATAATGAAATGCACTGAAAACAGTGGCCATTGCAAAGATTGGTAACATCAAACTTCATTTCACCAAAAGTGCTCATTTTGAAAGTGATTCCTACAGAACAGAGGTAAGAACTGGTGGCAAGTGACACATCAAGTGCAGGCAATGGAATCAATACTTTCAACTATGAATACCATGAAAAAAATTAAACTACAGCAAACTAAGTAGTCAACACTTACATCATTGTCTCAGTCCATTTTCGATGCCTAAGTTTAAGCAATTTGTTAAACAACAAAGGTCTCCTCTTTGTACACATTTAACTGAGAAAATGCAACAAGGTCTATATTCACAGACTGAACTGCTGGTATTATGTTAACTGAAAGGGAAATGAGTTTGTACTATCAGAAAATTGCTCATTAATGTTCCCCTGGAGGCGTTTCATCAGTAAAGCTGGTTGGAGTCCAAAGTTTCTACGTAAAGCGGGATATAGATACGAGATAGAAACTGCGTAATGATGCAATGTCATAGGCAGAACACACAACAACCCCACTGCTCTTTAAGCAAAAGATCTAAAGCAAAGTGACTAAAAGATTAGTTCTCAATATCATGTGTTACCTTTAAGCCTTTTCATGTGCGATGAACCACATCTCTGAGCTAAATAATAAATTAGAGGTTGTTTACATGGTTGTGCTCCAGAGGAGTTGTTTTTAAACTTTTTTACTGCGCTGCATAATTGCAACATATTTCTGTAAGTTATTACACTCATCTTACAAATACAAGGATGTAACTATCCAGGCATTTTCTTTCCAGTCATCTCAGAAGAAAAGTTTTTTGATAATGTCACGTGATCACACTTTCCTGTATCTCCACACCTTGTGGAAAAAGTCTGTTTTTTCATCATATGCTCTTTGAAATTCATTTCTCAGTTCTATTCAGTCAAATTCAACTTTAATTTATTTTTGCCTTGCGTGGAAGGTCATAGTCCTCCTGGAACTCTTGTTAAGGCCGCTAACACTCTTGGCAGCAGAAGTTTGTTTAACAGAAGTTTTTAGGAAAGTAAGGACAGCCAGCACACTTTCATTAAATGTCACTTTACCTTTCTTTTGTCACAACTGCCCCACTGGCCTTAATTTCCTCCAAATTTGTCAGCAACCTCAGGTGTGAGTTTCCGACCGAGTGGATCACCAGGCCGTTTTCTCCCTCTTGCTGACAGTGGCGGGCACACTTAGCCTCAACTGGCCTTCCATCCCTGGCCACGTTTCCCATGGATGCTTTGGGCTGTGTTAACATGCTGTTCATATCCCACTGGATTTGACTGATCCCTATCTACTGGACCAGAGAGACAGAGAAAGCCACACAAAGAGACAGACAGACAGGCAGGAACTAATGCACACACACATTCACACGGACAGAGCAAGAGAGGGCGAGATGAAGATAATATCAAGAGAGAAATAGTCAGATTGGATGGGAAGGGGATGTACTGGAGTGATTGACTGATCTGCTTTTAGTCCACCAGAGACGCTATATAAGATATGGGGGAGAAGACAGAGAGATAGAGACAGAGGGAGAGAGATGACCTGGAGGGAGAATGGGCCTGATTTGATATGAAGTGAATGGAATAGTTTGACTGATCTTCCTCTCCACTGGGCCAGGGAATGTGATAAGGAGAGAGGGATGCAGGCAGGAGGACATTAAGAGAAATCAAAATAGAAAGGGAAAAAAAAGGTATGGCAGAAGGGAAAGAAAATGTGAATGCAGGTTAAATATTATGGAGGACTAAAAAATAAAAACTGAGGCTTACATTTCTGATTCAAGTTGACTGACTCAGCTGTACGTCGTCAAACATGGCTGTGCACTTTGTCGGCCTCAGCTATAGTTAAAAAAGCTATCATGCATGTGCATGTTTTCTACATACTTCAGCTTAGCCTATATCACACCTATAACACCACAGTAAGATACTGTACATTCAGTGATGCCTGTGTCATTTAAATTCTAAATTTGCCACAAGTACCACATCTGCTACAGCAAATCTGGATTTTATCTAATCTAATACAACTTTATTTATTTATACCTTGCATGCAGTAATTCGTCACCCAGATCAGATACACACACAGTGAATAAAGATATGATCACGAATGGCAATATAGTACCACTTGTAGATTGTACAGGAGGAATGACAGATTCATGAAATGGCTGAAATGTTCAGTCAGTAATCGTGGTTCATTTTACTGAGAAATTTTTATACTGAAGGACAAATAATTTCCAAAAATAGGAAAATGCCACTTGACGTTCTCTTCTAATGGGTTTTTTTGTGAGACCCAAACACAGCTACTTTTCAATCTTCTGCACTATAATCAGGAAATGACATGTAGTTTATGAGACTCAGTTATAAATGAGCTGGAAGCCAGAGAGAGTTCTAAAAGGTTTGAGTCTGGTAATATTTCAGACACACAACCTGTGGTTTTAATTGGTGCTTAATTGCAGCGTGGGCAGTACATTAATAACTTATTACCTTGGTTCTCTCTTGAGATACAGGCCTGGCAACTTCTCACGGGGCGTGTGTCATCACGTCAAAACTTTGATTAAGGCAGTGGGAAAAGCATAGACCCAGATCGCATTTTTGTTCAGCTTCCAAGTTGATTTAAATGTAAATTCATTTTTATTTCAGCTCCTCCCATCCTGACAGTGTCTTAGTACGGGGGGGTGAGGCAGGGAAGGAGTTGAAGGGAAGAGGATGATTCTGCCCAGGTAAGCATATTTGGTTGTGAGTGTTTGATTCTAAACTAATTTGAATAACTGTGTGAACGCCAATTTGGTTTAATTGAGCTCTGCTTCTCTGAACACCTGCAACTAGATTAGTGACTGACATTAGGGTGTTTTGCTGCATTGGGCCTCCAAGTGCTGCTTCAACTGCTTCATAACTCTGGATTTACCTCCAAATTTTTAATACAACACCATATGCTATGTGCTTTGCAGAATATGCAATGAGCCTGGCTTGGTGTTTCACAGAGCAGCTGTGAAATATGGCCAAGAAAGGGAAAATAATACCTGGGCTAATCCATTCTACTCTCTTATGCCTGAGTACCATGACAAAGGTGGTTTATTACCATTACCATCAGTGTATCATTATCAATATGTATTAGGGCATTTCACCATCGAGCAAACCCCCAACAGGCCATGACAGGCCTAAAACAAACTATGTTTCTGCTCCATCGACAGAAAACATTAAGCAAAGATGCACATCCCCCTGGCACCACCCCAGCACAGCTGAATCTGCCCTCAGAGGTTGAATGGGTTTTTGTGTTAGCAGAGACCAGCACACACTCTGTCCTGGCCTCTGTCAGCTTTTTGTATGCCTGTGTGGCTGTATAATTTGTGCACTGCCAAACTCATTGATCCACTCCCATTCAGAAGGGAAGGGAGGAATGAGGGAGGTGGAATGATAGAATAAAGTAAGACACATGGTAAAAGAGAGATAAACCTTGTGGTAATTGCTTATGAAATCGTGTACAAGAAAACACTGCGGTTGTTAGCTCCACCTGAAACCAAATTTTTATTTTTTATTTATTATCATTATTATTATTATTTTTTTTTTTTAATTTTTTAAAATATATTTATAAGGGACCAGTACAGATCATACAGTGTTGGGTAGGTTTCTACAGATGTTATTAATTTTTCATTATTACTTATTGAAAAAGTAAAGTTTTCACTAATTACTCAAAATTAGTAATTAGTTACATTACTCTTTACATTACTTTACTCCAAAGTCACCACATACAAACATTGCATCTTTTCTTTTAAGATATGTATGTGCCCCATAATGTATTAGTGGACGAAATGCACAATGTTCTTGATGAACAATACAGTATAATGTTAGGACTGGTTCAGCAAACCAACATATCCTTTCCTTAGACAAAAGCGCTAAAAACACAGTGTAAAAATAGTTTGTTACAAGTAAAAATCCTGACATGAAAATGTTACTTCAGTTAAAGTAACCTATAAAAGTATAATCTTCACATTTCAGTGTCCGGAACCATGACACGTTTGGTGTCTTTGCTTAAAAAAAGACAAAATAGTTGCAGATTAATTTTTCTCGCAATCAGCTAATTGATTAATCCACTAATTTTACTAAATTTACTAATCATTTCAGCTCTGCTTGTGTATATTGTTCGGTGCTGCTGTTTAATCTATGGCAAAACATCACGTAGGTCTTCAAAATGACTAGTAACAAAATTAAACAGGTGTGGAATGAGCTTCATAACACTATAAAAATGTCATTCTCTGGGTCTGTTTTAAAAAGAGCTTAACGCAGCAGTTTCTACTAAAATATATTTAAACTTGTACAGCCTGAACAGCTGTGAACTTCAGAAATGGTGCTGTTATTTGCACACACCATATATCTATGATTGTGTATGTTGCCTATTGGATTGATGTTTGAACTGATGGGATATATGTTTCAGGAACCATTTAGTTTTTAGGGTTTTAGGTTGTAAATATATTTACACGCACTGTCTGGGCTCCTATTCACATGAGTGTTTTTACCCTTTCATATTATGTTCTATAGTTTACCTGTATTATGCTGTACGTGCATGTCACGTGTGTGTCAGTGGTAATATAAAAAATGTCAACAGATGGCGGTCTGAGCTCAGCTGTATCAGTGCGCATCCCTCGCCGCCTCGAGCCTGTTTCTCGGTAAATAGCGATAGCAAAGTTGATAAGAATAGAGTTGCTATTATCATGAATATGTTTTGCCCAGGTAAGAGTTATATAAAGTGATTGTTTGGGTGACAACACACAGTATAAAAATAGAGCATAAACGTCAGTAAACACGATCAATATGTATTTTAGGTGCGGATAATACAGTGAAGTTTGAGTTGAAGTGCAAGACTGGGATGCGTTTATGTGCTGGAAGCGTTAGCAATTAGCATGAGGGATTAGCTTTAGAAGTTAGCATAAGTAATTCACAGGCTAGTAAAAGTGCCAACATCTATCATTAATGGTCAGTTAGAGCAGGGTAAAATGTTAAATCAAAGCAGACCAACCTCAGCACTTTAAACAGTGTTTTGTGTATAAGAGACAGAGTAAAAGTTAAACGATACTGCTAGAAAACCTGTCAACAAGCAAAGATTAGCAAGCATTTGAGCTAACTAAACAGGTAATGCAGTTACAAGGGTAATGCAACGTTTTCAAACAGCAAAGTAATTATTGAGGAGTGGTGCTAAACATAGTTTTACTAATACAGGTGTGAAAATGTGTTTAAATTTTGTATACGTTTATTGGATTTTTGTACCATAGCATAATAAATAGTACTGTGTTTAGGTACATAGTACATATGTAAATGTTTTCTGCAATTGTGTATTCAGTGTTTAAAGTGAAGTTTAGAGCAGAACTATAAGTTCAGGTGATTACAGCCATGTTCACAGTCAAGAGCATTAGCAGAGTTGATGCTGGCTGGGTGAATGCCAGACGATAATATCAACCAAGTATTTCACTGTGAGCCTGTGACATGTAGATGTAGAAGACCAGACGTGGATAAACAGGCCGGTAGCCTTCAGTTTGGGGTATTTCTTGACCATCTGCAGCTGTTTTACTCCTGCTGACTGCACCCAGCAGAGCTTTAGATGTCCTGACAGTACAGTGTGGTTACGGAATTCGCTCACCCTCTAATGTTGAACAAAACATGATTTTTAAATGCAGGTTAACCAGTGGTCAGCTACCCTTTTATGAACATCTGGCATGGAAATAAGACCGCTTTGGAGTTACTGGAAGGAGTGTTCATCCTCTTTTGGCTCTTTTGCACCAACCTACCACATCTCAGACCAGATGAAACTGATGATCAACCCACCCATCCAGCTCCTGGTAAGATGGCAAACAAATTCACCCCACAAACTGTTAAAGTAATGTTAATGTGGCCTATTTGCTAGCATTGTGACACTATGAGTATGAGATCAAAAGTTCACCTGACTGTAGTTGGACATTGTTACTAAAAGTAAAACATGTCTGATGTGGAAAACTTGCATACAACTGTTGTCAGTGCCAGGAAGGCATCACAACCATGTTTCTATTCTATGTACAGTACAGGGTTTGTACACCGCCGCCCAGCCACCCATCCCGTATTTGAAAATAAAATGATTCTAGTACTTGTTTTCTAGGCATTCGGTGGATTTGAATCAATACGGGACGCAATTTGTCCCATATTTTCGTTCATGTTATGTCCTCAAAGTGCTGTGAATAATGTAATGTCAAGTAAAACCAAACCAGTTGCCACCTTCTTTCATGTAAAAGGTGTCAACCCTACAGAGAAATATTATCTCTTTTACATCAAAGCACACACAGGTTCTTGAAAAGTTTCCTCTAAATTAACGTTACATCCCATTGTGTATATTTTTTTTTTTTTTTTCCCGCCCCATCCCGGGCGTATAGCTTAGTACCACCCCCGCCTAATTTTCGGTCAGGAAAAACCCTGCAGTACCTAAGTTAAGGTGTATGTAAAAATCAATGGAAGACACACTTACTGTACTTACACACCTCTATTATTATCCTGCTCATTTGTCAGCTTTTACGCATCCATCTTCACTCTATGCTTCATACTTATACCGTCATATGGAGATTGAATAGTTAATTTACAGCGATCACCGTCCTCAATCATTTGCATCAAACGCAGATTGAGGCTTTAAAGGACAGTTATTTCAAATGGACTCCACTCCACACTATTACATTATTTCAAGTATTCCAAGTAAAGGAAATCATAAAGGTCTGCTTTTAAAACTAAAGTCAGTCTTTTGACATCATGAGCATATAAAACATGCTTTAAAGCTCTGGCTGTATTTCAACATTATTTTGAGGGAGTTTATGTAAAGTATAACCACTTAGGGAGACAAGAGATCCAGATGTGGTTGCTACTGTCACTTTTCACTAAGCCTTAGCTTGCCTGACTGCTCCTTTCAGCAGGGAGGACCCACCGGTGTCTTCTCTAAACTTTATGCTTTGTTGGGTTCATTGAAATGTTTGTACTGTTGTGTCATCCTCATTCCGTTGGCTTATGATAAATGTTTGGCTTTAGAAAGCACCATGTCATAGGTTACTTTTCCTTAATTAAACAAGATATTTATGGGTAAAATTGTAGTACAAAAGTTAATGCTGCGTTTTTTAATAATCCACAGTGGCAAAGGCGTCATTCTCTGTGCATTCAACCCACTGCGGTGGGAAAAACAATGAATGCCTGCTGTGAAATGTCTCTTCAGCTGCTTATGAGCACCAGAAACCTTAATATGTACAGTTTAAACCAACTAATGTTAATGTACTAGGGTGCTGATAATTTAAAAGCATGCCATGCTGAAAATTACCAACTAAATTAAGATGCTTTAAAATCATGCAATCTTGTAAAAGTAATATTGGTTTACTGTTGACTACGTCGGAAACCATGTTCATTAGGCATCATGCCAGGAACTGGGGATTTGGAAAACATACTTGACTTCCCCAAGAGAGACTTTGACTTAATTTCTCTGGTCTTTAGCAGATGCTGCTCTTTGATTTTTGAGCAGCTTTCTACAAAGGCACAGAGAAAAGGCATCGTAAAACTCAATTGTTTTCCCTGACCTTTAATCAATTTCATAACATTGTGTTACTAGTGGTTTGTGCACTTGTCCAATTGTACACTTTGTACTTGTTTTTATTAACTGTCTCTTTTATGTGCTCTTTCTCTGTTATTTCATCTGTAAAGCATATGTTATCAAATGTTTTGTATAGAGGATGCAGACCAGGTTATTTGACAAATCTGCACTGAACATTTTGCCATTTGAGACTAATGTAGGACATATGAGTAACATGCCGGCACCTCAGATCAGATTTAGAAATTGGAGGGAATGCAGGCAGAAATAAAATGAATTCTACAAGCCTATAATAGGGAAGATGTTGTTTCAATTTGAATACAGAAGCAAATCCTTAAATGGAGCCTAAAATTTGTTCAAGTACCCCCATTACTTTCATACTTTTAAGCGACAAAATGGTGTGGCAAATATTTAGAGACCTACAGCAGTAAATTATTTTAAGTCCATGATTGTAGTGTGGAACTTCAACCATAGACTTACGTATATTTGAACATCTTGCTACGGTCCTTTCCTTTCTGCTTCCTGGATAAACTGAGCAGAAATGTTCTGTGCTTTGAGCGCTGTGTGAGCAGTGAGAATGAATTTGGACAGCTGTAAAGGCACAGATAGTTACATTGTGCTGCGACAGCAAAACTGGATCCAGGAGAAAAGCCATTCAAAAGCCCTCTGTCAGTCCTTTTAGTGACAGAACCAGGCCCTCACTGACATAGACCAAGCACTGGCACCTGATCTCCACTGATCAACATCATCTAATTATGCTTATGCTACCGATCAAAGGTTTTAGAACACCCACATTTGTAAAGTTTTTATTGAAATTTAAGCAGTTCAAGTCCAGTGAATAACCTTATGTGACACAAAAGTACACTGGAAACTCCCCACTGTAAAAACAAAAGAAGTTTAGGTTACCGTGAATTGAAAAATCATATAAATTTTTTTTTAAGTATATTTTTTTGGGCTTTTGTGCCTTTATTGGACAGGATAGTAGAGAGAGACAGGCAATTGGGGAGGCAGAGAGAGGGGGAATGACATGCAGTAAAGGACCGTCCGATGCGGGATTCGAACCGGGGCCTGCTGCAGAGAGGACTGTAGCCTCTACATATGGGGCGCCTGCTCAACCCACTGCGCCACTCGACGCCCCCCAAAAAAAAAAAATCATATAAATTTAACAGAGAACAGGTCTTTTAAGAAACTGGTTAACTTAGCGCTTTCATGCAGAAATGAAAGTAAATGAAGCCTTGAAAGTTAATGCAACCACCTCCTACAGGTGTCCCAACTTTTGTTGATGACTTACAAACCCTCTGTCTGTACAAAAGCATTGTTGGAGGAAACTGTGTTAACACACTCTATGATGTATTATTAGGACAAGACTATACTGTAGTACTGTATATTGCTAATTTGACAAATTTTGACAAAAATGCGAGTAACAAAGGAAGACAAAGGATCCTATAGCCAGATAATGACTCAAAACTTTAGAAGAAAAGCACCAGACGGTGGCTTCAAATGATGACATGCCCGCACAGTCTCCAGACTTAAACCTGGCTGGTGAAAGGTGAAAGAAAAGCAAACTGCAAGAGCAACACATTTGCAGGAACTTTCTGAAAATATTTCATTGTAGAAAGAACGCCACTTGTGTGTTTGGCTGCTGGATGAGTCAAAAGTTTAGGTTGAATTTAGTTCAACAAGAAGATCCCATGATTCCTTGTTTTTAAAATCTCCAGCTGTTTATTTTTTCTATGCTTTAATATCAGAAACACTGTTTATACTTTATAAATTTAAATTACAGCTAGAAAAATGGGGTGTTCTAAAACTTATGAACAGTAGTGTAGGTTACACATTATTTATCACGTTATTTATCAGCTCCAGCTCCGAGTGGCAGAGATGTAAACATGACACCCAGGTGCTGTGTCGTCTTTCAGAGCACACTAACACTGTAAACAGACCTGTCACCTACCTAGCATGGTGCTTTTAAACCAGGAACACTGCGGCTTCACCTTCTGCTGAGTGAGTGCTGCGATCAGGGATACAAGAGAGAGCAGAGCTCCGAAATAAGTTTTAAAAAACACACAATCACTGAAAGTAGAGTTTCACACAGAGGCTCCGACACACAGCACCAACCTGGGGATGGGATGAGACGGATGCATTTTGTCAGTCTGCACGGCAGCGAGCAGCTTACTCTTTGAATCTGTGTATGTGTGTGCTCCGTAGGTGCATGCAATGACGTTGCTACCTGCAGTTGTGTGTCCTCTCAGTGTGAACAGAAAGGCAAACCTGTATGGCAGTGTGAAAGGAGGTCAATTTCCTTTTTTACCTATGTGTAAAAAACCTGCTAACTCACGCTCTTTTTTTTAAGTATGTTTTTTGGGCTTTTTATGCCTTTATTTGATAGTACAGTAGAGAGACAGGAAATGGGGAGGCAGAGAGAGGGGGAATGACATGCAGCAAAGGCCATCCGATATGGGACTCGAACCGGGGCCAACTGCAGCGAGGACTGTAGCCTCTACACATGGGGCGCCTACTTAGACCACTACGCCACACGATGCCCCAACTCATGCTCATTTTAGTGTCAAAATGGTTTAATTCTCCTGTTCATGTTATTTCAACCTGTTCTGTCATTGGCAGTTCTTCTGCACATAGTGTTGTTTGTCCCACATTATACATGTACAGCAAACAGCCCAATTCCCAAAATTTGTGGGAGCAGGTAGTCTTGTAAACACAGCTTGTACCTTGTAAAAAGGTCCAGTTGGAAGCAGTGGTGATCCTAGATTGATCCTGAAGCCCATCGAATAACAAAAATTTACAGATGTTCCCTGAATGCCTCTCATGCAGGCAATGGGTATATACTAGCTAAAGCACAAATCACCAGGGGGCCCAACTTAGGGGGGATTTGGGGCAATAGCAGTGTCTTTATGGGAGGTTTAAGGGGGTTTATAGATGTCATTGCAAACTGTGCCAACATGAGGGACCATCCCCTTGGTTCCCTAAGCATTTGCCTGGTTTGCCTCTCCTGACAGTGCACCTCTGGTTGGTAGTGAAATATTTGCGACAGATGCTTGTAGGGCTGCTGGGGTTGTTATAACCACGCTAACAGTGACCTGCACAGGCTTGGTGA
Organism: Seriola dumerili; assembly: GCF_002260705.1. Lineage (NCBI taxonomy): Eukaryota > Metazoa > Chordata > Actinopteri > Carangiformes > Carangidae > Seriola > Seriola dumerili. The sequence goes on from NW_019178426.1 coordinate 485,513, forward strand.
AATTCAAAGAAGTTACCTGAAAAATAAAGTAGCAAACTGTGACAGCTGGTGAGAGCTTGTGAAGTTCTGATAGATTATTTTGAACTGCGTATTTGTTCTACATGCATTTGCTGTCTCACATACAGTTAATTTAGATCATACTGAATAGGAAAAATCAATTAAACTGCCTTGAAAATTAACCCATACTAAATAAACTTGCAATACAGAGGCTAAAGTTGTGGAGGACTTTCAAGGACTATAACGTAACAAACACAATTCAACACTGATAAACAGAGTTTTTCCTCATGTTCTCTTGATCATACACATCCTTGGAGGTAACATAATACTGGGATGTGGTGGTGATTAGTACATTTGGCTTTTGTGCATTTCCTTTTTGCAATTACATTAGTTCGCCTAGGGCTCTATGAAAACATTAATCTGGCTGTTGGTTCAGCCAATCACAGAGTGAGTTTTCAGGAAGAATTAGGGGCAGTGGCATCATCAGAGTTGTAGAAATGACTGAAAATGACTGGAATGACTTCGTTCTGACCTGGTTGTACTTGAGGTTAATTGTGATGTGCTTAGAAAAAGGGGACAGGTTTGTTTGAGTCCAGAAGGAGCTGTAGATGAGAGTGAGGTGCTTTGTGCACCACCTAGAAAGCACTGCAATTTTCTTTCATCTTAATATTTCACTCAAGAGGGAGGAGCCCTTTTTGTATCTGTCGGTGCAGCATACAACCGCTTTTAAATCCTCATGAGAATTTTACATATAAAACTCCTCACTGTGAACACAGCTTGCTCCTGTGAAAGTCTATGTCTGTTAAAAGTAAACTACAGAACCAAAATAGTAGCTAGGAGTGGTCTTCATGACCTTTAAGTTTCAACACACTTTTTCATGTAAAGATTATCTCTGTAAACAACATGTTTCCTCTGTGGAGAATGATGTTTGGTGAGTGACTCGGAATGACTGGGGCACTGGTTTCTGCCGTGAAGTCTCATCATCCTGACAAGCATAAGCAACACTAACATGGATTGTAGGCTATGAACAGTGACATCTTTCTAATTGGCTTGCTGCTGTCTGTCCTGATTTACAAGTGTATCGAAGCCGCTTTCTCATGCCATGCACATTATAAACAATTGGACATGGCTCTTGCCCTCCAGCTTGCTCACAATTACTTCAGTTCAATCTCCTGTCTGTGTGTGTGTGCGCGCGGAGAGGGTGAAAGAGAGAATCTTTACACACACTGCTACAATTCATATAAAAAGTATTTGTTGTAGAGTTAAAAAAAAAAACAAAAACCACACATCTGTCTAGTTGTGGTAGAACAGAGGTTTTAATACCCCTGTATGAATACTCTGTCATTTATTCCTAATTTTACATAAGTACAAATATATTAGCATTAAAGTGTACTTTGAGAATGAAAAAGCACTTGTTAAGCAACAGAGCGGCCCCTGTGAGAGTGTTGTATTATTCTGTTGGATAGTTGCTAATGCATTAAATGGTAAGCAGCATTTTTATCTTGTCGATGGTCAAAGTGAAGTGAATTTTAATGACTTTATATAATGTTGAATAGAATTTATATGTAGTCTGTTAAATCTTGCAAAGCAACTATTACTTTCAGATAAATGTAGTTCATCAATCAATCAATCAATCAATCAATCAATCAATCAATCCGTCAATCAATCTATTTATCTGTTTATCTATTTATCTATTTATCTATCTATCTATCTATCTATCTATCTATCTATCTATCTATCTATCTATCTTAGTGACTTACATCTACCTTGACATTAAGTAATAACACATTGACAATTCTGTCAACTCAGCAAACACACTGAGGCAAGGAGAAAAATAAAAAAGCAAAAAGTTGAGCAGTGCAACAGATTAAAAAAAAAAAATCCTGTGCCCAGTCTGAGAGGGGAAGTTTTCCATTTTATTTTTCATTTTCATTATCTGTCTGGTGAAAGTATAAATGCCAGGAGGATTATAGAAATTACATGGGCTCTCGCCTTTCCTGGCCTAGTGCTTATCCTCCTCTCTGCTTATCTCCCTCTCTCTCCTTCTTTTTTCATCCTGTGCTCCCTTACCTTCTTCGCCTTGCTCTCTCCATTTACCCACCATCTTTCCCACTCCACTGTCCTTTTCTCTCTTCTTTGCCTGTCTCTATCAATCTCTCGATGTCATAGCTGCTCTGTTGCCTTTTTCACCTCGCTCCCCTGTGACAGCCCCCTATTTCTACTTCTCCCACCCCTACCCTCGTTTTTAGCCATGCCACTGCTTCTCCTCTGTTTTTTGTGAGTGTGTCGCTCTCACCACCCCACTGGCACTCCCCATGCGGCTCGCGCTGGATCAGCATGACTGGGCCTGGCCCCGGCCCCCATGGGTCCTGCTGGCTGGCCAGTTCTCAGCAAAGTGAAGTGTCTTAAGAAGGGCCCTCCTAATCCTTAAGATCTATTACAGATAGCAGGGCTAACACAGGCGACAGAGATTAGAGGGGGCAGATACTGACTGTATTGATTGGCCTTCTCATCCTGAGGCCAGCCCATCAGCTTGCTCACGTAATAGCATGCTGTAATGAAATTCAGCAAGTACGTCAGAGCCAGCAGCTCGAAATGCATAAAGACTGGACTGAACTGAGGGAAACTGGTGGTACTGTAGAGCCACACACTGAGGGCAGGGGACAGAGTGCCTGCTGGTGTGCTACTTTAAGTGGAGGTTAGCATCCCTGCGTCACCTCCCTAAATATATGCTGGCCCACAGTGGCCCAAATTTTCTGAAAAGGAAAACCACTTTGTGTTTGGACCCAAGGGTGTTTTTTTTCTGTAATGTCATGAACTTGTGTTTTAGTGAACCGTTTGTTAGGGATTTTTCTTTGGCAGTCACATTTAGGCATGGTTTGGGAGCCAATAAACAAAAACCAGCTGGACCACTCACTTTGCAGTCTATTACTGGAGGTTGCAAGGCCATGTGAGACAGCAAGGCCATTTTGTGCTTAGCTCAAAAAGATTTGTGCCAAATTTTGTCATTTTTGGAATTCGACAAATGTTGGAAGTGCCCATGGCACATTTAAGCTTGTACTTTAAAATTTGGATCAGTAAAACACTGATACTGATGAGGGTACAGATGTTTAATCATATATTGTTGGTATGGAAAAAACTTAATAAAGTAAAAGAAAATCTTGATTTTTTTTTTTTTTTGTAAAATTATTTTGCAGCTACAACATGTTACATGTGTAAAAAGAAATGTTCAAATTGTTGGTAATTTATATTGGGAACATACAATTTATACCAGCGTTGGCTGCCTGAGAAAAGAGCTCAGAGAATGCACAATTATATCAATTATTGTGTATGTTGTGGACAAATGGCATGTTCCAACTAGGGATGGGTACCAAGCCCCGGTATTGAATGGGCGCCGGGGCTACATTATTCAAGACCGCAGTATCAATAAGCTCCGACCTTAACGGTTCTGCTATCGGTACTGGACTTTTTTTTTCTCGGCTAGATAAACGTTATCTTGCACATTTATTTAACCAACTCCGTCAAATATCCGTCTGTGTATGATATATTTTCGCTATTCTCACAGAAGACGACAGATCTGTCTCTCTCTCTCTCTCTGCCTGCCTGCTGCGGAGGGCAGGGGGGCGGGGCTGTTGTTCCAGTGAGACACACACACACACACACAAGACAGTGCAGCGCACACACCAACTCAAGCTCATAGCCTACCTTCAGATAGATAACGATGGCAGAGAGAACCAAACTGTGCAAAGTGTGGTGCTACTTTACTAGAGTTGATGCAAACACAGCCCGTTGTCACAAATGTGACAAATGTTGTGTTTGTTCACGTTTCTCCCTCAAAAAGTATCTATAAGAGTACTGTTAAAGTACCGGATCGATAAGCAGTATCAGTAAGAGTAGTAGTACCGTTAAAATCTTAACTATACCCATCTGTAGTTCCAACCCTAGTGACCGAATTAAAGCACATATGTCCATTGAAGTAATGTTATGCTATCTAGACCTTGTGCTGGGAGGTCTGGGTTGTTTACAAAGTCTTGCTAAAAAGACAAAAACTGAGCTGCTGTGGATTCTTACAGTAGCTTTTTGCGCATTTCTCCCCTTGCAGTGGTAGATCCACTGCAAAAATGGCAGACATTGTTGAAGACTGTGTAAATCACATATTGCCCACAGCAACAGTGCTGAGTTTTGTGGCAATTTCAGTGCAGTAGCCACAGTCATAAGTGCAGGTCATGTGACCGCTTGAGTGCAGATTTTTTTTTTTCATACACTTACGGCAAAATACAAAAACTGAAGAATAATTAAGATATTTTCCTGAGTATGATGCACATTCAGGAAATGCCAACCCTAACCCTTATTGTAAGATCCAAACAAAATCAAATTTAGTCATCCTTAGTTGCAGTCACAAATAATGTCAAAGTGATTATTTATTTATTATTGTTAGTGGAACCAAGTGAATGGTCTGCCATGTTTAGATTCCTCATGGCTTGAAATGTTTTGGTTCCACTGTGCTGGGTCCATTCAAGTACTTTACTGGCACAGTCCACCACGGCAGGTGCAACACGACAAGCTACATTCCTCAGTGGCTGAGTACAGAGGACGTCTCCAGCAATGATAGATTTACAGAGATGGATAGTGGACAGTAACAATTCATAGTAGCCACAGGTAAACCTGAACCTAAAAACATGTTGCTTTCGCAGTGTTAGTTATTTTTTGTATGACATACACATGATTTGCACTAATGTGCAATTTTCTGAGCTATACTGAACTATATGCAGAGATCACGTATCTATTTTGGTTGTATGACTACGCAGCACAGTGCTTAAACCAGCAGTGATACAACAGTTCTACAACCTCTTGATGTACATAATGCTATAGCGCTACATCTTAGTATGGCTCATTTTATTTGGAGAGTTAGGCCTAGTGTGTTTTCATTTGCTTTTCAAACAGAAAAGTAGAACAAAACTGACAGTTAGATCCCTAAGAGAACAAATACATATTCAATATTCAAATAGCTCACAATTTCTGCCATCTGTCTACCTTTTTTTTTTAATCAGTTTGTTTTCTTTGTTTCTTTGTTTCTTGCACTGCACTTCCCAGGCTCCACCAGTGCAGTTTAACTACTTCATTATTATTATTGACAAGAAAAACTTACTAGAATTTGTCGTGATTTATTACCAAACAATACAATATTGTCAAGTGTTTACAATCATTCAAGGAGATGAGCAGAGATTCCATGAAGAAAATGTGACATTTATTTTTTGGCATAACATTTTCAAACATCTGTAATGTGTTCTGAAGGCTTACTACATCTGGGCCTGGTTAGACCTCTTTTCAGCCTCTTTCTCACGCATTCCTCCTCCTCCTTTGGCCTCCATGCTTGGAAGGAGCAACAGCCCCCCTGTCCCCTGGGTTTAGCTTGATGCAATGGATTGCCAACAACACGCTATAGCTACAAGGCCTCTGCTAATCACAGTATTGATCCTGTAATTCCACCCATTTGAAACTCTTTACCTTGGTAGGCGGTATCAATGAATAAAGTCCAAGTCTCCGTTTCTTCCCTCGTTCGCAGAGGCACCTGGTGTCTCTGGGGAGGGGATTGAGACCTGCGTGCCTTCTCCACATCACAGCCTGCCTCTCTCTTTAGTATTCAGCCGCCACAGACTCTACAGGAAAGTCTTCCACGTTGAGATCAAACGCAAATAGAGAATGGCTGATCGACCTCCGCTGCTTTGACTGCGTCTTTGTGGAACTGTTGTGTTGTTGTTTTTTTTTTTTTTTGTTGTGCAAGTAAAGATTGTCACCTCATTGCAAAGAACAAGGATGCAAGAGAGGAGAAGCCTTAGAATGCAAACTCTTATGGAATATCAATGGGCAGAGTAATGGCCTGGATTTTGAGGTTGCAGAGAAGGTTTTGGTCCGTTGCATGTTATTTCAAAAGCTGGACTCGTAGAACAAAAACGCAAATACACATCTAATTGTCCCAAAAGCTAACTTGTGATTACACAATGTCCCAAAGTAGTTAGTTAGTCTGTCATCTTGTCAGTGAATTAGATTAATTGTGACACACCTCCTTGACAATAATTATGCTTTACTACGACAAGAGCAAACTCAGCAATGCATGCCCTCTGAAGAAAAATCAGGCTGAAATTTACGACATCACTCTGCCTGTGCACTCTGCAATAACGCAGATGGTGCAAAGCAGCTAATGGTGGGTTTAATTTTCCTCAGCACTTTGCATCCTATTATTGACCCTTTTATTGTAGATCTGTGAGGAGATGAGCTTGAAGTCCCAGAGTCATAATGTAATGTTTTGTATGCCTTTTAATTAGACATGCTGCATTAAAGACAGAGAAGAGGAGGAGAAGTGGGAAAACATATTGCAGTGAAAGATGCCAAATCACTTATTCTTGTTTACATATTGTCCTTGAGTAGATGTAGGACTGAGGGTAGACATTTTAGCATGAGGAGGTGAGGGAAAAAAAGGGAGGAAGAAAGTGCCATTGGAAGAGCAGCAGAAAAAAATAGAGACCTGAGGATTATAGATATAAGAATAACAGGAAGGAAAAAAGGAAGGACAGGATTTACATGGAGTGTAGTTCTGGAATGGATTTACAGAGAAGAGACGATATCTGATAGATTTGGGAGAGTGTATCAGTGGTTCAGGGCATATGTAGGTGAGCTCTGTAAAATGTTAACACCAGGATAAAAGTATTACTTGAAATGCGCTAAAGTACTGTAGGCAGAGAAGAGCAGATGAAGTGGTGTCATTTGGAAAAAGGGATAGAGGAGAATTGGTTGAACCAGAAATATAGTTTCTAAAAGTCTAATATAAGTCTAAAAGAGGCAATGGACACATGGTAGCTGGAGGGGATTTTAAAAAAAGCTACTCAGGCAAAAATGACAGATGACAGTGTATGACATGACCAATATCTTCCCTTCTTAAAAAGGATAATTGTGGTTTACAGCCTGGGTCTAATGTTCTGAGTTTTGGACATCATTTTATTGGTTATAGTAATATTGTACGTTCAAAAGTTATTTCTTAGAACTGAGAACATGGTGACTTCAACACAGCCTGATGGGGCAAGTCATATAAGTGGTCAGATAATCACAGGTTGTAAACAAGCCGGATTTATCTAAACCAAATCTAAAATCTATCATATAATTAAATTTTTAGAAATAAAAAAAAAAAAGGTTTTGGTAAGGAAGTGAATAAGCATATTTCCCAAAATGTAGAACTTTCAAACTGAGAGCGATTGCACCTAAAATATCAATAATAATCAGTAGTGATTTTAGCATTCAACTTTGTTTGCTCTTTTGCACAAGTTTGGCTAATCCAAGAGGTTGACTGATTGTCTGACCACACATATCTTGTCCCATTTAAGCAATGTTGCTGCATACTCAGCTCTCTGAGTGACACTAGTAGTATTACAGACAGGAAAGATGGCCAAAAAAAAACCAACTAAAATGTCAAACAGAGGGTAAAAAAAATTAACAAAGCACAGGAGATTTAGGCATTTAGCCCATGCAGGTGACAGCATGGCAGTGCGTACACACCTGTCCCCCAAGGTCATGAAAGTTTAAACCTTATTTTACAAATCTATGCCAAACCAACTGGAACAGCTCCTTCTGTTTTTTTTTTGACAGTGTGTTATTGACAGATTGGAATTCCATGGCAACATTTTCTTTGTACTTTATACCAAGCGTTCAGCAGACTGTTCATCTATCCAGCTATTATTAGCCTCAGAAATTCACATGGACCTCTGGACGATGAGGGATTGCCATTGTTCACTCTGTGGTTCATGTGCTGCTTCCTCTTCATTATGGTGCAAAGAGATAATACCACTCAACAAACCCTAACTGCACATCCCTTCATTTGCTCTCATCATTATCGAAAGAAGTGATTGTGCTACTGTGGCCCCCTCCCTTTCTTGCCCTCGACTCACCCTCTTTCTCTGTTATAAGAGGCGCTCTTTGCACTCAGCTACGGGCCATTAAAGTTGTCCCACAGCAATAAGCCTTTGTCTGTGTGACCAAACAGTTGATGCTTGATAAGCGTAATCCTGGCCCGTGTTTAGTCCCCTGAATGGTGCTGTGTGGGCTGCGAGGCCCTTCACAAAGCAGTTAGCACTAAATTGCTCACTCTTGCTTGCCTTTTGTCTCTGGATTTGTGAAACACTTTGAGCCGCTTTGCAGTTCTGAGGGCAGTGGCCTCTGTGGGATGGAGTTTACTGAGGACTGTGTTTTGTAGCTAAACTGACCACACAAAATCAGGACATAGCCCACTTCCATTGATTTATGGCAAAAGTTTAATTACTTTATGGTTTTGGTATGTTATATGTTTTTAAAGTAAGTTTGAGTACAGTTCATTGAGCTCAAAGTTTTATAATGGCATGCATCACAATAACATATAAGATGGCAAAATAGCTCATTTAAATTTCATATTAATATCTAAGAGTGAGGTGGCAGCTAATTTGTGTTTGGTAAAAAAAACAAGTGGAGACAGAGAGGACTGAATCATGTAACAACTTCACAGCTACTCACACATAAAATTAAATCATTAGGTTTCATCTACCAAGCCATTGCTTGATGGATGAACTTTGATGACTGAAATGTATCCTCTCTGCTGTATTACTTATTGTGCAAAATGTGTAAATGTGTAATGTTTCCACAGCAAAATGAATGCAGCTTTGTTTTAAGATAGTTTTCCAAGTGATTTTAACATCACTTAATTTCTTTGGGTTTTGAGGCATAAACATATTTCTTTCTGTCACTGCTTTTATCCCCTAGCAAGACTATGGTCACCCACATCCTACTAGCTTTAGCCACAATCCCATTAATCGCATTAGCACTCAAAGGGGAAGCAGCCAAGTTGGATTAATTGGCCTGCACTATGCAAAGCAGGCACAGTGTAACAGGAATTCAATACCAAGGAGGGCTGATGAGTGATTACAAAAACATTTCACTGTCTGCTCAAAGTTTAGCAAGAAATTATCTCTTGGTAAACGTTCTCTCCTGTGTTCCTCACTCTTTTGTTTCAGTATGAATTGACTCTGTCTGCAGTTGACAATGGCTGAAATGCCAATGCCTTGTTTTCTCTCTGTCTGAGATGTCAAAGGATGTCAACATTCTCCACCATCACTCAGTTCCCATTTGTGCAGACTTGAGCCCAGCTAATGCATCCTATATGTCCCCTCTGGGCTCCCATACATCAGCCCTTGACCCACGGGAGAGGTTCAGGAAGGAGGGATCATATATTATTTAAATGTATAAAGGGGTGGGGTGAAATGGGGATTCTCATAAGGCATTTTTTTCTGAATGCATTGAATCTGCTGCAAGACATTTAGGTTAATGTGGCTGTCACACATTCACCACGCAGAGAATCCCACTGTGCAGTATGAGAACTTGGGTGTGGGCTTCTTTGCTGAAAAAACATTGTGCTCAAATATGCACACATATGGAAAAAAAAGAATACTATTACTACTAATAAATCAAAACTATTTGGTTGAAAACTTAATATTTGAGTTTTTTTACATTCAAGTTTAGAATATGAAATAAAATGAATAAATACGGACTGTGACTTGAAATTTTACGTGTCAGCATTTTAGGGTACCAATATGCACATAGGCCACCTTTTTTTCAAGGTGGAGTGAGTTTGACTGCATTATTACTAAGTAAAATATGTTATTAGGTTAAAATGATGGATAATACTCCAATGCAAATGTGGTAGTAATTGTTTCATTCTGATTTATCATGATTCTGCATGAGAGCTCAGCACCTTTTCTTTCTTTTTCCAAACAAATACAGCTGCAGTCGAACATAATACAGATGACGTAGACATTCATAGTCCATGCAGCGCACCACTACACTGTCACTGGTGGACAAACGAGCATGTGTTGGAAATCATAGCACAGCCATAGCCCATGCAATACAAAAGTACCTCATATATCTGGAAAATGCCTACAATAACTGAATGTTATGAATAATGTACAGTGTACAGTATACAATAAATAAGCAATGAGTTTTCTTTTTGACCAGTCTCGTGTGTCTCTCAACGAACCTTGGTTATTTCAAAAGGTTGCACATTCATCAAAGGTGCTGGCAGAAAAAGAAAGGTCAAGGTTGTTTTCTACTTCTTCGTCTTTCTTTTTTCTTTTTTTTTGTACCCATCAAACAGATAATGGAAAACAGATGACTGGATACGTTTGATAGAAAAACACCTGTCTTAAATAGGGAATGGAAAACAGATGCACTTGGTGTGTGAAAACGGATAGCAGATGTATCACCATGCTCTTCCAAATAACATTAGGTTGCAGACAGAAACATGGAAACGGGAAATCTGCAGCACTCCAGGAAAAAAGTGGAAGAAAAAAAAAGAGAAATCCCACATTACTATACATTTTAAACATATTAAAATAAGTGTTTTTCTTAGGGATAGAATTAATATTGAACCAAATCTGGGCTAAAACCTCAAACATCATCATTATCATCACTAGCAATGTTGTTGACTTGTCATAAATTAAATTTTTCTAATATTTTACAGATTTTGTTTAGAATTTGTTAGATACAACATGCAAATGTACTTTTAATAAATGCACTTTAAGTACAGCTTATTAATGATTACCTAAAGCACATAAGAAGTACAGTACCAAAAATGCATTGCAAGTATACTGTAATATGAAAGATACATACTCGTATACATTTTTAACACACTATAAATGAATATACTGCACTAATTTTCACTTGGGACCTGCTAACCCATAATACTCTGTGTACAGTAAGCGTTTAGCTGATTCTCATTGAAAACAAATGCGGCTGTCTGGTCAAATTGCTGGCACTGCAACTAAATTGTCAGTGAAACATCTTTTATTCATCACATTGGCAGTATAGCCTCACAGGTCTTAGGTGCCCGGTGCAGCAGCCCTGTAATTCACTGAAAATATATCTCACTGAATACATGTTTTCTGACTGCTAATTGCGTTGTCAGACACCCCTAGTGCATCTGAGACTATCAGGCCCTTTTTATATATACAAGTGTAGCCTTGGAGAGCTCACCGATGCGATTTGCATCATCTTTTCCCTCTAGTGTCTTTTTGCTTTAAGGTGTTTCTGAATTAAGACTCCTTAAAATGTCATGGCTGCCATGTCTTGGGGTGATGGGTCTCAGATGGTTGCACTCAGAAGCATTACAGAGTAAATCTGAACCAAGTCTCTCAGAAACACTGCTGTGTGCACACACACACGCACACACGCACACATGCGTACACCATGGCTAAAACTTAATATGGTTCCTTTGTAAAGACCTTTTTTTTTTTTTTTTTCAAAAAAAGAATAATTGAAGTTTTCTATGCAATTAGTGGTATAAACATTTACCCAATTGGCTTGTTTGTGTGTTGGCCTTTAGATCTGACCCTCAGTTTATTCACTGTACTAATTCTCAGAAAAATAGCCAATAGCCTGATATTGATTATCAGGCTATTATATGAAAAGGCTATATATATATCTATATCTATATATAGATATAGATATATATATCTATATATATATATACACACACACAAAAAAAACCCAGGTATTTTACTAATGATTTTTCTTAGTATCAAAAGGCTGCCATCATTTTTATCCTCAGTGGGATCAGTGGGATGGATTTGAACATATTCACAATCCAGGCTCTGACAGAGAGTGATGACACCCATGTATTCTCACAGACTTTATTGTTACAGTTTTTCAGACCATAAACCATCTGTTGCCTTTTTGTCACTTCCAGCTGTTTTGATACTTGGACACTGACAATGCAAATTTTAGAAAGATCCATAGCCTCTGAAATCGGTTGATCCACAGTTTCCTCACTAAATCATTGACCACTTGTGTAGTTGGGGCATTAAGCCTTTAGTGTTTAAAAAATAGCCTCTGCTGAAATGAACAGCTTCAGGTCTCTGTCAAACCAACAGAGCGTGAGGATGTGAATGAGATGTAAGACAACATCTGCCATATAATGGATGCTGTAATTTGAAATGCTGCACAACAGACATTTTTTAACATGAATGGTTCCCATTAGGATTATGTGGTACTGAAATACACAGAGTTAGTGTACACATTAACTGCTGGACTACCAAACAAATGTAGGAAACTTGAAAATCAAAATTTCTGCATCTGTTTTAATCCTGCATGATCAAAGTCTATATAGTCTACAGCATCACTTGAAAAATGTCAGATGGTGATCTTAATGAATTCTGTTTGTCTACAAAAAGTAAAATACAATTTTAATGTATAAGGAAGAAGCCTATTTTCAAACAAATAATTCAAAATTCTGATTAAGAGTATCCATGAGAGTGGTATTGTGTTTTAGTAATGCTAGTGGCATTGCCTAAAGGCATGCCGGCCCTAGGCATGCTTCTAGGCATGGGTATCTGTTGGTTGGTCAGTGGGTTTGTTGGTCCACCGCTGTGGTGTAGGCTGAAATAACTGGACAACAAGTTGATGGATTGCCATTGTCAGATCGAAACTTTGACTTATGACCACATAACTGTAAAATAATAACACTCCCATCAGCCTCAGATGCACTTTGTGTTTAGTGCTTTAGTGTTACACTAAAAATTAATGTGATAAAATATAGTATAACATCCTATTAGCATTGTGTTAGCTTGTTAGCCCACTGACCTTAGCATTTAACTCAACACACCACTGTGGAGACTCTTATTTTTAGATTTCTAGATTGCTGTGTAATGGTTTTGATTCACCTCTCATGTTTAAATGAAGATAACCATTATGTGTTCTGAATGAGTTGAATCCAATCAAAGGCAACTGCACCAACTCTTTACCTACTTGCTTATTTTAAGAGGTTATCAATGAATGGTTGCATACTTCAGTGTGGATTCAAGTGGATGAACTTTGTAATAAATGTGTCAGTTTGCATGGAAAGTCAAACACAGCTCTCCTTGTGGTGCCTTTCAATTAAACTCTGGTCACAGTTTACCCTTCCTGCTAGACATTCAGTTCCATACCCCCACTATCTACACTGAGCTGAAAAAATGTTTTTAGTGAAAATAAGATATTCAGTGTAGACAAGTATAATAGATTTTACTCTGTGAATTCTCACTATGTTCTTTTAAATCTGAGGTCATGGTTTAGCTGTGGATGAGAGGGAGAAAGTTAAGCAGATGCCTTGTAAGCTTCTCCGCTCCGGAGAACTCTACTTCTTATTCTCCAAGGGTTTACAGAAGGAGAACTGTAACAATTTCTGTTCTGATAGGAAGCAAGTATGTGGACCGAAGGGCAAAATCAACTAAAACTGTTTGATCTCCCCACTAGCTGATTTACATTTGCAGACCACAGTCCTAATCTGCCCATTTATAACCACCAAATAAAGGAACAGAGACAGAGACAGGCACACACACAGAGAGAGAGAGAGAGAGAGAGAGAAAGAGAGACGGCCCTGTGATGACATAAAGTTCATTGTCTTGTGTATCCCACCGCTCCCCCTCCCTGTCTTTCCTTTTCTCTATTTTTTGACTGTCTTGACTCCTTGTCTCTCTCTCTCTTTTTCTCTTTCAACATCTGCCCCATCACTTTCTGTTGAACTGACTCTCCTCTCTCCGTCTCTCTCCATCTTTCATTCTCCATTTTCATCTCCCTGAAGGGTCTCCATCTTATCTCCGAGATAAGATGAACTGCCACAGAAAGGCATTGGTCTTCATCTCCTTCTGTATACCTCCCTTCTGGGTTTATGGAGGCACATTTGGGAGGATATATGCAGTTTAATGAAGCATTCACAGTGTGCATGTCTCTCAGTGTGTGTGCGTGTGTGAGTGTGTGGCACCAAATCACTTTTTACTTCCATGGATACTCAAGAAATGAAGGGAGGCGCACCTCCTGTACACTTGACAACATTATAAACCTCCATGGTCTCTGAACCATGAGGCCCCTTTGGACTCAACATCAAATAGTTTCCTGTTCAAGGAATTCATTCCGAACTTCGCAGTGTAGTAGACATCCCCTGTGTGTTTATCTCGTGAGATATAGTATGCCCAAAAACATGCTGCACATCCAAAGTGTAAAAATTAATTTAAATTCTTTATTACTTTGTTGCTGTCCTCTGCATAAATAAGAGGAAAAATATAATTTCCTAGTTTGTTGGCTGTATTTCTGCATACTGTAAGATCTCCTCATTCATCACCTCATTCTCTCTCTTAAAAAAATGAACGCTTACACACACACAAAGGCACCCATCCACTCATACACACCCACACACTCTCCTGCTGCCTGCGTTCACCCCACTGGCACAGGTGGTCTGCTCTTCACCTCATGAGAAGCCCGCCTGGCCCTACTGCCTGAGCGATCTCCCATGAGCCTCTCTGTTACCATTCTAAGCAAGACAGGAAGGAACTACAGTTCAAAACCTGATCTATTCTGTTCAACTGCCGCTCGCTGCCATCTGGCTGCGCTGCATAGCGAGGCATTGCAATGATGCGTGCAGATGTAGGGGAAATCTGTTTGCCTCCAATGCAGGTTGTCTAGTGTATAAGGATGGCAGACTGGCAGATGTTAATGGTATGCATGTATGCACATACAGTGCTGTATATATAATATTCCTGCGTCTCCAGTGGTGTATTTTTCATCAGGTGAAGGCCTCAGCTGTGATGTGTGTGTGTGTGTGTGTGTGTGTGTGTTTGTTAGTTATGATTTATTGGTGAACGGCTGTGTGTTGTTGCTGAATCTGCAACTGTGCTACAGTGCCAGCAACTGATCTTCATAACAACATGTTCTCTGTTAGCGACAGGGACAGAGGAGAGGAAAGAGAGGAATCGGAAAGCAGAGAATGAGAGAGCATTTCTTTACCTTTGAAAATGATGCAGTGATTATTTATTGGTTTGTGTGTCTGTGTGTGTGTTTACAAGCGAGACAGACTGAGGCAGAGAGAGAATATGTAGACAGTGCTGTCTGACCCTGACCTTGGTTTGGTGCTTTTCCTTCTGGAAATGCAAAAACAATATTTTATTTATTTATTTATTTATTTATTTATTTATTATAACTTCAGTATGTGTGACATATATGTTATTTAGAAAAACCTGAAGTTTACAGTTCTACTGTATACTGAGAGGCAAATCCAGAATAAGATGAGAAGCGAACTGCAGAAGCTTCTTTTGCCTATTAGTATTGTGATTTACATGCATAAGAATTTTATTTACTACGTAATGACATACATGATGTGGGTTTTGTAAATGATGGATAGGTAATCCAGAGGTAACATTTCCATAAAGATGGGGGATTTGTGAGAGACAGATTACATGAAGAATGGCCAAAACTTATGCAGTATGAGATACTTTTAGTCCCTACTTTTAAGGTCTTTCATTTGACTTTCTCTTTCTGTTAAAAAATGTACCCTTATATCCAGGAAACAGCAATCCTGTTGACACCATCAGGAATTATTTTGTTAGAACCACAGAGGGCATTATACAGCTGTTTTCACAGTGTGCGTAGGACTCCTCATGCCCCCATTTAATGTGATCGCATGTTTTCAACATCTCAGAAATGCAGTTTGAAAACATTCTGTGAACATCTAATATGATAATTTGCAGCACAGCTGGTTGCTTTGCCTACTTTGTCCTACAGATGGCAAGGCAAGGGAAGTTTTTTAATCTTCTATGGGTGGTGGGGGTAGGCAGCTGCACCAGGGCCCCAGAGCCCTTTGGTCCCTAAAGGCCCAACATTCACTGTGTTGAACTTAGTTGTGGTAATTTGATTAATTGGAGCTTTGATTGGAATCAGGGCAATCTGCATTACTGTAGCAAATTATCAAATGACATAATATGGCAATGGGTCTCACTATTATTTAGTTAAGTTGCCAAACAGCAAATGGAATAGTAAAGGGGGAAGCAGCTAATTTTTAGTCCTGGCAGGCTAATCCACCCAGACCACTCATATGTCCTCATATGTACACTTCTTACAATATTTTTGTGGTCATTGAGGAAAGGTGACTATGTTCCATAAATTAAATTTAGAGTGTTAGAGAGTGATAAATTGATACATGTAAGATGATACCCACACACTATCTGTATTTGCTTAAGCCTAATCAACACCTGGTTTGCTTGTTTGGTCAACATGTCATCACCTCTACCTGCAAACCTGTCTGTGCAGTATGCTGTAACAGTTAGCATCTTAAAATAAAGGTTTTATGGTAAAGGTTTAATAAGAAACTTAAATGGTTTGAGAATTTGCTTCTATAAAGGGCAAGAAGGATTTTCTTGAGCTCTGAGAAAGGATTAAATGGCCAGATATCCTTTAACTCTGCATCATGGCAAAGGGTGCAAATAGAATTCACATGATGTTGAGTCTGCTGTAATCAATAACCTGTAAACCAAGGATGGATGGTGAGCTGTTATGGCCATAAAACAAGGAGCCACTTGTATTGACATGGCTATCCATACTACTCTGCTAACTCTCTGTCAGCGGGGGAGAGATATTTTTGTACCTTTTCTGCCTTTATTTCTTGTCATGCTGAGTAATGTTAATGCTCCCTGAGTTTTCAGAATCAGAAGATTTCTTGGAAACGCTATTTCCTTTTCAAACCTCCTCTTTAAGGAGTTTCATGGACAGCTTTTTTTGCACTGCACTACAGATGGCATTTTCAGTGCAAATGTAACATTCAAAGTAACTTTGAAAACTTTGAAAAGAAAAATGTTGGTGTAAACAAATGCAGGAGCACACGCATAGCTCTAAAAAAGGCATGAGTAAGCTGTCTGATTATATAATGACATCCAGGCATGCTTAATTATACACTTAATTATAGATAAAATAAAAAGTATAAATAAAGACAAGACATCAATTAGTTTTCTAGCCCCTTTATTAAATAGTATACCCACTTGATAATTGACACAATGCTCTCTTAGCCAACGCAATGATGACATAAAATGTAAATGATCTTTTCTTAGAAAAAAATGATGATTCATTTGTCAGCACTGTTAATCCCTCTGAGAATCATCACCTAACTCTGAAGCTCCATGCACCTTTCAGTCACTTTTAGTTAGTTTTGGTTCGCTCTCTGTATGGTTATCTTTCATATGCCCCAATACCAATGCTATTCCTACCTGCTTAACCAGTGAGCATCTTATGAGACAGTCCATGTCATTTGTTCAACCAGCTTTAAAGAAACCTATGTTCGCTTTCAATGCCAATATAGGAAGTGGTGTGAGTTTGTTACACAGCAAAAAGTAAAGGAGGTGAGATCCTGGGAAATGTATAGTTGTGCAAGCTTTTAATTTCAGCATTGGAGACCTGGGTTTATGCCTTACCAACAAACAGACAGATTTTCTGTCTTTTAAACATGAAAAAATACATTTTTCTAACCTTTTCCAAGTAGTTTCTTAATTGCTTTTAAGACCCCAGTCACACAGCAGTTAGAAGGTTTATAGCCTCTGTAATGTGGTGTATTTGTGAGTGAAATGAAATATGGGTGGGGTATATAACTTTGAGATTGAGCTGAAAAGATTGCTTATGGATTTGAGTGAATCACTCCAAAGTACATGTGGCTTTGCAAGCATTCATCTCTGGAGAATATGGGGAATATGCTGTTGTTGAGGGATATGGAGCTGTGGAGGACAGTTCACTTCCACCCACACCTCCCTAACCTACATTGTTAGATCAGTAAGAGAAGAACAGGGAGGAATGAATAGATTAGACCTCAACCAAGCTCTTAAAGACAATTTTTTTCCATCTGATATCCAGACACACCAATCCTAAAATCCATGTTATTGCTTATTACCAACTACAATCAATGGATATATAATGGGGAGGGGCTAGCTGGTCACTCCACACTATTACATTTAATTGGATACATTTATATTCATGCCCCAGAGAGAGAAGAAAACTGAGTTATTTTGATATTTAATTACTTGAAATTATATTTTTATTTATATATTGTAGTTGAAATATACCGAGATTATTCTGTTACTAAGAAACCTCTGCTGTGCATCAAAATACATACATGTATTCAGCCTTGGGTGAATAAATGGATGAGTCAGTCAGTCAGTGAGCTTGGTGTAAAATTATGATTAAAATAATAGGTAATTAATGTCTCAAAAGACAATTAATCAGCGAGTGTCAAAGAAAAAACTCAAATACCTATCTGAAATCCATTAAACATAGTAAGATTATAATTTCAACCTAAAGAAAGAAGCTACTTCTACCAGCTTCTTGCAAGCACAGTGCTTTTGCCTGTAGCTTCTTTCATACAGTATCTCCTGATGCTATACTGCAAAAGCTCCACAAAACATGCCAGATGAGACATTTGATGGAAGTGATACATATTGATTTTTAATAAGCGACTTCTGCAGCTTTTAAGATATTACTTTCACAATTAATAGCATCAGCATTGAGCCATTAAGCTGAGTGTTGCTTTACACCTACTGTGTTTTCATCATTTGGCATTTTTATGATTATGGAATAAACTATGTTAGGCACTATTTTACTCTTCCCTAAGTGATCAACTGAGGAGAAGTCAACTAACTTAAGTATAGTTTGTTTCACTTCATATGATTTATGTGCTTATTAAGCCCTGCTGACCACTTGCTTTATGTAATGGAGCATTGAATTTACATTACAAAACATGAAAAACAAGAATATAAAGTCTTTTGAGGCTGCAGTTTGTAAACAGGAAATTCCATTACAGTATGCACATAATTTAAAGGTGAGTTCATTTCTTAGTAAGAAATGCTCTGCATCCTCAAAGATAGGGATGCCCCATAATAGTCTACCAAATATTAGTTGATAAGAAGAGTCTTAGTCAACCAAAGTTTGATTGTTTGGGTGGTTGCAAAACAAATTCAAATTCCAGTGACCAGCAGCACACAGTCACTCAGTCTGTCACAGACAAACATCGTTTACATGGTTGGTCCCTGTGGTTATTAGGTAGAAATGTAACCAAGCATCTTGGGTTTGCCTAACTGAGCATATTTAGTAATAGATATAATAAACGGGACCTAGGGACAAAGTGGCAGGGCAGTGGTGACGATAAGAGGAAGGGGACAAGGGGACATACAAACTCATACACAAACATTCACGGATCATTCCTTGATAAACAATGCTTGTCATTTGTAATTGTAATTAGCCTTAAGTTAGTCACTTAGCATGGCCGCTCACTGTAATGGTCTCCTTGCTGGTTGTTCTGACACATATAGAATCATTACCGCTTTTGCCGGTGTCTGGCTTTGCACAAGTGGCTGTAAAATTTATATTTTGAAGGCTCATAATTATGGTTTTGTATTCCCCTGTAATGTAGCACAGTGTTAACAGTGTTAGTTATAGCAGTATTTCTTGAGCTTCTTTAGCCTTTGACTTAAACCATTTTCAGATAGCCCCAAAAATGTGGATTTAAATAATTAAATCAATATCATAACCATGCATTGACTAGTTGACTGATGGCTTGAACAAACGACTTTCAGTTGACTAGGAAAATCTTTGGTCGGGGATAGCCTTGCTCCTAACTCACCTTTGTCTTAGTTTCCATCAGCCATGACATTCAGAGGGAGGCTAAACTCTGAACACATCTAACTGTAAATGGTGTAAATTTCAGTTTTTTGGATGAGTGGTTCTCAAGAAAGCTTCAAACATCGCTTTTCTACATGTATATACATGTCATTTGAAGAAAAAGGGACAATGCACAGCACACACATGCCGTTGTTTTAAGGAAGGCAAAACTCAACTGCGACTGCACTTTCTACTCCGTCACCCGGACACTATCAGAGCATAACAGCCAACTCCAGCAGTAACAACTAAGACCGACTGACCAGACACACTGCAGGGTGTATTGCTCAGGACCCAAGGAAGTGCAATGTCGTGTTTGTTGAATGGTGCTCTCAAGAAAGCTGCAAGCTGTGTGTTTGCTTTTTTCCCCTGATGGATGGATATTTAAGCAATGAATGACTCTTGTAATGATAGAAGTGGCTCTGACTTTATAGCTGTGGCCACTTCATAATCTCCACCTCAGGATTTGGGAAACAGTTAAAACCTGGACGTGTTCAATGAGCTGGTAAACATGAAAAAGATTTGAGATTAATGCTATTTATTTTAAACTGGCATGTACACATCTACAGTTTCCATTAGTGCATTCTATTATGATATTTCATGTTTCTCTTTGAAGGAGATACTCAGTGTGCTGGGCCCTGTTCCCAAAAGCGTCTAAGGGCTAAGATTAACCAAGTCCATATTCTTTCAGTAGGGATGATCGTAGCATTAAGATCCTTTTGGGAAATGAAGGTTAAGTAGCTCTCAGAGAAATTTTTTGTAAAGTGAAAAAGGACTAAAGCATTTTTCTACCTTTAACAGCTTACCAGCATAGCTTTGTCATGAACTAGTCTTGAGCATTTAATGTTATTTAACATAAATAATATTGTTTTTTTTACATGCTACACTGTGGGGAAACTGTGAACATTTGCTTTTAACTACCAATGCGTATAGAGTCACATAAGAGAATTGTCTATATTTGCGTCATTCGAGAGAAATGTGGCCAAAAAAGTACTTTATATAATATCTAAACAAAGATACATCATCACTGATGTTTTAGTGAGATACCACTTTAGTATTTTTTGACATTTGTACAAGTACAAATGCCTGCTGAGGAGTTACGCCATTACAACCATATGATTTGTTCATCTGTGTCAGCATCTGCCTATGTGGGGCAGCAGGAGCAGCCAGATCTGTGCAGGCACACCCATCACTGGTCAAAGAGATTGAAGCTAACATTCCAGAATCTGGCTAATGTGAACTGTGCCAACCAGCTAATGTCAACATATGTATCACGCCAATGTCCTAGCAGATGAATAGATAAGACCCTTCAGGAATTCTTTGTTCAGTCTCTCTCACCCTTTGCTGAGCAATTTTGGAGGATAATTGGCACATGAATTAAGGGTTGTCCATTGTTCCACCATGCTGATGTTGCTCATATAGTTTGGCTCTCCAATGTCATTTTCAGTTGAGGTAAGAGCTTATTGTATGCTATAGGATATGAAGGAGCTATAGAAGGTTAAGAGATTTTATTTCCACAACTTGACTTAAACCTGTAAGTCTACAACCTACTGCTGTGGCAATTTCATTCTTGCTTGTTGCGTTTTTTGTGACTATTTTTCTGTTGCTGTTTTTCATGATAGCTCGCAAGATAGAGGAAGATGATGTCGATAATCTTAATCCCACCTGCAAAGCTCTGACTGGTCAAACATTTCTCCAATCGCCAGGAACGTCAGTGAGCATATGTTGCGTTTATATCATATGGGATGAATGGTAGAGATGGGAAAGCATCCCATGTAAGCAGTTTTTGAGCGTCATCAAGATGGTTGTATGATTACACAGCTGGTCATATGAGGATTAAATTACTGTGCATATTGACAATATAGCACCATATCCATTAAATTTGGGTTTAATTACAGTGAACAACAGACCGTGGGTGATGTGAGGTTTCCATATCCATATATAGTGTTTGATTTTTAGGCATTCACGTATTAAGAGCCAAGTTTCATATATCAGAAAAATCAATTTACCACCTGTAATTATGACTTGAATGTATAACTTGTAATGATGATAACTTTGATATAACGACTCAAAAATTCAGAGGTCTGGATATTGATTTGTTTATTTTGTACTATATTGGCTACAGTAGAGTATATGGTGTATATCCTAGATCTGGTTACCAGTCCATCATTGCATGTAGAGTCACCAAACAAAGAGCAACAAAGGACTATGTGAGAGGCAGTTTACCCTCTGGGAGTATAATAGTTTTCTTTCAAAGAGACAAAGAGAATTGCATTACTTAGTTTGTCCATTCATCTGAGCATCTGTGTTTTTTAAAACCCATTCCCTGGTGTTATTTTCCAAGAAAGACTCTTTTCAAACCTCCTGGTTTGCTGTGTAAAAGCCACATTCTTTGAAAACCTCATAGAACAAGAGACAGTGAAGAAAAAAGCATGTTTGACGGATGCTGTTTAATCAGAGGTTGAAGCAAGGTGGATGGGATGTCTAACAGTAAGGGCTTATGTTGCAACAGTTGTCTGTACTTCCCTCCTTCCTGGATGATCTGAGCTGAGTAATGACTTTGGACTTTGCACTGAGTTGTAACACTGCATAATGAGGTGAGAAATGGTGTCAGAGGGTGGAGGGCTTCGTGTTGTCATTCTTGATGTTTCCTGTCCGTGAGTTCACACATTTCTAAGAAATCACTTAGAGCCTCATGATTTGATGCATCAGAGATTTGGTGGTTACAAAAACATGTGGAGGATGGCTCTGGGCTGCGGTGTGTGTTAGGATTGTATTATATACATTTTCTCTGAGCTGTATCAGTAACCATGCATGATCTCCCCCATGAATTTGTAATATACAAAAGCCTGTTGTGTTCCACTTTCAAACCCACAAAGAGGTTTATTGTAAACTGTGGCTATATAAAAAAATTTACAATATCATTGATTCATGTAGGCCTGGGCGATAAAACAAATTAGTTCCACTAATTTTAATTCGCACTATTGCATGTATAAAACGTCTATATTGTGAAAATCAATTATTACTATTTCTACAAAAAGGGTTACTTTTAGTCAGATGCTACATACAGTAGATGATAGCTGGCCACATTAACTGTTGTGAATCACGACGTACTCATAAACTGAGACCTGCTGCAGTTTATGGCACTGTTGTGACTCCAGCTGCCTCTGGCTATCTTGTTGTGAATTTAATGGCTGTGTTTGTGAGTGGCAGAGACTGAAAAACAATTCTGCACACTTTCCTGTGCTCTTGGTTTGTGTTTGGTAATGAGGTATCACAGCCATCGCAGTTGACTGAGCAGTGTGGCGATCCTACTTTGTTCAGTCTGTCCCTACATGCCCAGCACAGCTACGCCAACTGTCTGCAGATATCAGGCTGATGTCCAGAGCAATTAAGAAACACAAACAGCAGGAGCAAACTGACTGTTAAAGTGGAGGACGGCGCTCTGTTTAGTTGAAGCAGGCCATGTATGGGATATATATTTTTAACTTGCATAATGATGACAGCTTTGTGAGTGGTTCAGGTCTTTTACTATTCTTGCTCACCTGTAAGTCCTAAAAAATTATAAAATGTCAAACTTAAGATATTTTATTGGCCCTAGGGCTGTGTATTGGCAAGAATCTGGCCATATGATAGACATCTATAACTATTGGTCAGAGGCTTAAATACAACACAAAACCACAGTCACCATGTAAACTATTGATAAAATATTGATCAAGCACTTCAAAATATTGATATAGTATCACATCATGAAATATTGCGGTATTTCTTACACCCTTAATTGGCCATATTGCCAGTTTTTAAATTCATGCATCAATTTGTTTCAATGAATCAATTAATTATTTTGCTATAAAATGAAAAATGCCCACCATAATTTTCTAGAGCTCAAGGTAATTTCTTCAAATGGCTGGTTTTGTCTAACCAACAGTCCAAAACCCTCAGATGTTCAGTCTACTATCATGTTAGACAAGGAGAATCTGCAAAGTGAAGCTGGAACCATGAAATGTATGCTGTTTTTCCTGGATAAGTGACTTAAATGATTAATCATATAATCAGATTTCTAATTTATCGACTATTTCATTAATTGACTGATTGCTTCAATATAATTTAAAGTCAAAAATATAACATAGTGTAGTAATGTTGAAATACCCATGCCATATTTTGTTATGGTAACTGACCATTAATGTGGCAAATATATGATGCCAACAAACATGAAAAATCAATCACCAAATAAAACATTAGAAATGCCATGCATTAACACTAATTGTGACCCCAAATTTCACTGCTTGCCCTTTCACAGTATTTTCTAAAAAATAGTCTGCACCCTAAGAGATAATGTTATTATCACTGCATCCCTTAGTAAAATGTTGTTTATTCCGTTAATTACCATTCCTTTTTTTGTATGCTGCACTATAGCTGTGGGCGCTATCTGGCACATGCAGCCAAGCAGAGCCTGTAAAAACCCTTCTGGAAGATTCATAAAAGTATAAACCACAGGCAACTCCTCCTGAGGGCCTCTTAATGGGTCTGTGTCTTTCAGGAAGTGTTAAAATGTAAATTATGGAGAGTTTTATGCTTCTCAATGACAGCCTGGGGAACAGTGAAAGGCAGACCCATGGTGGATCCTAATCTTGGCAACAGATAACAAATATTCCAATAATCTATTTCAGCAATTGCCAATGGCCAGGATATACCTACGGTATTGTAACATAAAAGCCACAGGATTGTAATAAAGGAGACACACCTTATAAGTATAAGTCATTGTATAAAGATAGACAACAATACTAAGTCAGTCTCTGGAGACTTTATAAAGCCTCTCTGAGAGAAGATATTCATTTTTTATTTCTTTACAATAGCATCTTCATAATCTCACAAGTACATTTATAGGCTTTAACAATGCCGTAACACTCAGTTAGATTGCCTGCTTGACAATGAGTAGAATGACCAACTTGGTTTAAAAAGTGCTTTTCAGTGAACAGTTGAGATGTTGACAAGTGTAAGTTAAAGTCCCTACAGAGATGTAGTTATCAATGGGAAAAAAGGCAATCACCCAGATGCTGTTATACTATGAATGAGGGAAATTGTTTAAGGAAAATGGCTTTTATATTTCTCTAAAGGACTAAGACTAGGTGTGCCCTGCTATGTTGCTTTGTAACAAAGTACAACAACAAAACATACATAAATGTAACATTAACATTTTTCTGTATATCATGGCAGTAAATCTTTTTTGTTTTTAGGATTGTGTGTTTCTTATCAACTGGTGATGGATATTATTATTATTATTATTATTATTATTATTATTATTATTATTATTATTATTATTATTATTATTATTATTAATAAAATATCCCACATTTCACTTTCCAATATATAGACTACTGTATGTTTATTTTATTTGATTATATTTTATAAGAGGAACTTTCCAACCAGTGAGTCTCTTTTCTTGATAAGCCATTGCCATGGGCTAAATTCTTAAAATTTCACTGCTTGAGTGGTAGTACCAGCTTAAGAGCTGTGAGGTGTAAAGTATGGCATAGTAATAAGTCTTTTTCTCCTACATCTGGCCACATTTGTGTCTGAGATTAATGTCAGTGTCAGCTCAGGGCCACGTATTTGAGTCTTTTAACACCTCCTTTGTGAATATGAAATGTAGTGAGGCAGAATTCACTGTCTGCTCGCCTAGTCAACTCTTTTCAAATAAAAAATCTTAATGGTTTTACTAATGGCAATCATCAGGGTTGGGAAAAATGTTCAATTACCTTTGAAGAACTTGCATAAACTACCGGATGAAACACCAGGTATTAGCCATCAGATTGGTGAGTGATTTGTTATTCGTCATTTAAAAACCCTACTCCAGAAATAGAAGCCACTAATATATAACGATTTAATTATATGGCAACAGTACAGAGTTGAGAATTCTCATTATTCCCACCTGTAAACTTCCAGCCAATTCAAATCCGTCTCCTGTGCGCAAAGGTTATACCTAAGAAACACATCCCTGCTTTGATGAATCTTTGATTTTGTGTTATCTTCTGAGCGAACAACAAAAAAAGTCCCTCATTAACCAGAGTGAGCCAGGGGTGGGAAGGGGAGATGGAGGGATGGATAGAAGATTACAGGGCTGTAGATAAAAACACACTTTTAACACAGTAGAGCCAAACAGGATAGGAAGAGAGGAAACCTCAAGGAGATGAAGAGATCTTTGAAGTGACACTCCGGTCTTCTTGAAGCTGTTCTCTTGTCCAGAAGGAAAGATGGATCTATACTGTATGTTTGCATTTAGCCTCACAATTTCACCTTTGATAACAAAGTATATAACATTGCAGTGTGGATGCAGTGCAGTGTAGATATACTGTATGTCTCTGTCCAGAGAGCTGCAAAAATGTTAAAAGAAAATGGTTTCATTTAAAAGTTATCACTAAAAAGCACATTGCTGCCAAGTGTAGGAACATGAAATCCGCAGGAGCATGCCAGGAGTCATTTGCTGCTATACTTTTTCAAGCAGATTAGCATGTTGGTGCCATCAGTTGGTGAAGTTTTGGCCTCTTGCATCACTGCAGATTGGGACAGTGAGATCAAGCTTGTAATATAAACCAGTCACTACCCTAGTCATTCACTCTTCCCCCACACATCATTGCTTCTCACTTCTGTATCCAGACTGAAACTTTGCAACACTTAAGTTATGAGAATGCTGACAAATGTATCTGTCACTAAGCCCTGTCTCCTGTAGTTACTGTTGCTATGCTTGTATAACCTTTAATACTTAAGATTATAATCATATCAAACTAAATTTTTGATACTAATTATAGCCATTAAATATATTAACAGTCATTGGTTACCATCTCTATAGAAGTTTGTTTGATTGTCTGCAATTCCCATGTTGCACCCAAGTGGCATGTGCATGGACAAGGGATTTAGAGAAAACAATACTTGCACACACTTGATGAAACTCAGAAGATAAGGGCAACATAATGTGATGACAATATTGCTGGTCAAAACTGTTTACTACCTCCAGGGACCAACATGGGCACCAACAAAACCCTTGAGACTTGTATTATGAAGGTGTTTTTCTAGTAGTAACCACAAGTGTCGCTAAATCAACCAGAATGTAAATCTTAAGGATCATAGCTTTAATTTCATGATTTGGTTAAATTCAGCTGATTAGCTAACCAACCTGCTGTTGCTAGAGCTGGTACCACAAATATATTCTTATGGATATGAAATCTTCAAATAAAACATTGCAAAAGTGTAAAATATGGGGCCTTTGAATTTAACTTAATGAACATCCAAATTAACCCATCTATTTTATCCACTAATATTTTACACACAGCTTTGTTCAGCTCACATTTCATTAATAAACCTTGAGATATGGTATGGGATTCATGTCCCCTTGGAAACAAAGACAAAAACTCTAACACACATCACTGTGTCTGTTCTCTGGAGGATAGTTCAGCAGATAGTTCCTTTTTGTAATAGCTCCTCTTGTTTTCTGCTGGAAGGTCAAGAGTGATTCTGTATTTCTGTTGAACTTCAGTAAGTGGGACAGTATTGGGTAGCATAATCCTAGTTCCTATCTGAATTGAAACAGACAGTAAGGGGAGAAAGTAAAATGAAAAAAGAAAGATAAAAATAAAAGAACATTTGTATACATACATAAATTGTACATTTACAGTAGGTAGTTTCTGTTTTTCAAGGTGAACTCTCCCCTCTGATTTTCACTCAGACGTTTTCTGTTGATAAAGCTCTGCCTGGAAGGCTTTTTGTGAGAACCAAAAAACAGTGCGCCCTGTTTCTGTAACATCAACCACTTATATCATCTTATTTGTTGCTCTGTCTTATTTAACCTGCAAAGACACTGGATTATTCAACAGTAATTTTGTTTAGTATGATCCACATGGCATCTTATCCAGATTTGAGACGTGGATCTGAACAACGGTGGGACCCAAGAGGCAGTCGGTATCTTCTGGCTGCTTTTCCCAAAGCAATAGGCTTACTAACAACTGTGTTAGCATCAATGATTACTTTCAAGGACATAACATAGAATGTCAACAGAAAAACATTGATGAAGCTGATCATGAAGAAATCAATTCATTAAAGAAAAGAAAAGAAAAGACACCAAAAATAAATAAAAAGAAAGAAAAACATACCTTCCCAATGACTCAGCTGGACTGAGGACCCTGAGGGGATATTGACTGATGATGACCCACTGACCCATGACTTTCGATTGATAAATGGTACTTTACTGTCTTTCACATACATACTGTATATCCCACGTGTGTTCTGTAGCATTGCAATATTCCTGCCATGAGTGGCAGTAGTGCAATAATGACAGTGGCAATAGAACTGCAAAATATGCAGGTGACGAATGCCAATGAAGATGGGACATGCAACAAACCTTTCTATGCGTGCATGCACTTGGCCTGCAACATTGTTAGATGTTGATATTTGGTTGAATGTCGGTTGTGATGTCGGGTACCAAAATTCAATGTCAGGACAACGATTGATATTTTGTTGGTTTAAGTTAGGTTTTGGTTACTTAACAACAAAACATCCACCAAATGTCTCATGCCATCGCCATCTTGACATATAAAATAGCAACATTTAAAACCCAACGCCTGTGAAATGTCACAGTGTCAGTTAGCCAACGTTGGGTTTTGACGTCAACCCAATTTTGATTAAATTTAATGTCTGTCCGACGTTAGTGTCCAATGTCTTTCTGACGTTATATTGATGCCTGGTGCCTTCTGGGTTTCACTATTTGAAATGGTAACGTTACCATTCCAGTATACAGAAAGCCAAAGTGTGTTGTACCGAACTGCAACCACTAGCAGCCCACAAAAAAAGGTTTTGTGGTAACGTTAATTCTGACCCCTACAGCAGCTGCTCATATCTGCCTTCTCAATCATTACCCAATATTACAAGAGTTCAAAAAGAAGCAAGGAGATAGTTTGCAGTTTCAAATTTCATAGAAAAAGATATGATGTCAGTTAAAATGCTGAAAAAAACAGGTTTGAAAAACTAATGAAAGTACTTGACTCCGGCTATAAAGTCCCAGCATGGAAACAGTCTTCAAAACAGTGCTGCCTCAGCTTTATGCAGAATACAAAGAAAAAGTGGAAAAGCTGCTTTACACAATTTGCCACCACTGCTGACACGTCTAGCTACACGGCAGAGCCTTACATGAGCCGCACAGCAGAACATGAGCCTAATTAACATGAATGTTATAACACGTTGGTTTAGGAGAGTTTGAAATTATTAATTAAAAAATAAATAAACAACCTTGTGATTTACACAGGATTCAGTCCTCAACTGAATATGCCACTTATATGCCATTCAAATTATAGGTACCCTTCGGAGTTTTCTTGTAAATAAACCATGTTTACATTCAGCCATACTCACGATGACACACTGGATCCTTGAGGTCTACCAAACAGGGTGCATCAATGTTATCAAATGTATATTGTTAATTACCAGTATCAATTAATAAGTATCAATTAATAAACAAAAAAAAAGTGATAATATTTTTGGCCATATTGCCGGTCAGAACACATTAAGGTGTTCACATTTTCATCATTCTTTGATGAAAGTGCTGAATTCTTGAACTGAATGGATTTACTGAACACTGCAGGACTGTGTTTTTGAATCAGGAAGACTGTTTGCAGGTACCAGTTTATAGCTGTCTTTATTACACAGTGTTGGCCTGCTGCTCCCATTTCATTTTTTATTTTTCATTTGGTGCACGTGAACTTTTGCTAGACTTTTTTTTAGAGGTGCCTTATGCTGTGCTGACATTCTGACACTGTTGTATTGAAATAATGAAAGGATACTGTGGACACATGACGACAACACATGACAAAATGGTATCCATGCTGCTCATGTTACTGCACCATTACTGTCTTGGAAATGCTTTTTGCTTATGATGAACGTGTTAATATCTATTGTTCAATAGCCTCACTGCAAAAATAATATGATGCATAATAACATAGTATTTGGTGCTCTACATGCTGTAGTAGCTAAAACCGCTCATCAGTGCTGTGCCAGCTAGGGTTGTCATGATACTAGAATTTAAAATTTGATACCGATACCCAGGAAAATACTTGACACCATTTTCGATACCACAGGGATAAAAAAATGACCTTAACCCTAACCCTTTTTTTTTTTTTAATAAAGATTAGAAAAATACAAACAATAACATCAATGACAACACTATTTTTATGTAGTGCAAAAATATATATATATATGACATGCAAATGTATTCAGCTACAGCACTGTTTATTTTCTGTGCTTCTGGTGACTTGGCACCATATTTTTGTTGCTGATCAAATAGAGTTGGTAGGGTAGGCTGCCGCTGTTTCTGTCTAGTTGTTGGTCGACTTTTCTCAGGTTCAATATATATTACACTTTTCAGACACAAATAATTATGTTATCCTGTTAAATTAACACTTTATATTAACGTTACAGAAGGGCAGGACTGATAACGTTTGCTGCCTAGCTCCCACATTAACATTAGTTGTTTTATTATTAGCCATAGCTGCTAGCCGCTAGCTTAATGATAACTTAACAAACTGCTAATATGGCTATCGGCTAATTGTTAATAGTTAAACGGCTAACGTTAAAGTGTGGCGCTGGCCAGGTAAAATAATAATGCAAAATAATTCCAAACGGCACTTTTGCTTTTTTCAGTTTCAACTAAAAAAGGTTGTGAAGGCCCTTCAGCAGCAGCGCTTGCCATGTTAATTTAGTTTTACTCTGGCGACGCCAGCTCAATGTTGTGAACGTCAACTAGCGTTTATGTATTCAGCTGCTAGTGAGGGGAGGGGCTGTGTGCCTGCCTGTCTGCAGTGGTGCTGTATGGAGTTGTGTGTCAACTGGAGGAGGCGAAGACAGCACTGTTGCTATCGATACTGTTGCAAATGAGTATCTAATCCGATACAAATTTTTAGTATCGATTAGTATGAGTATCGATTTTTTTGACAACCCTAGTGCCAGTTCACACCTTAAAAGAAATAGCTCAATGTTCAGTTCATACAGATGAAAATTAACTCGTGCACGTTCATAGTTCTTTTTTTTAAATTAGTTTTAACTAAGTTCACAGTTACATACATGAAGTAGTTCACGTTCGTTTGTTCTTTTTTTTTTTTTTTTTAAATGAATAAAGGCTGATATTTTTTTTCAATAGAACCTCCTTCTACCCATCCATCACCAGCCACAAATCATTGCCACTTCCAACTGAATGAATTATTGTATACCACTGAAGAATGACAGACATTAGTAGTATGTAGTAGTAGTTAGTAATAGATGCGTCTGTACTGTGTGTACTGCTAGCACCGGCCGAGCTGGGCCGTGTCTATGGAGACATTATGCGGCGTGCCGTAAAACTGTCATAAAATGTGAGCTAAAACTGTCGTAAAATGTGAGTGGCGTTCACTCTAGCTGGAGTGAATGCCTCTCACGTTCACATTCATCATTTATAAACTGATTTGTTATGTTGAAAATTCACTAAAAATATGAACGCTGTTTATTCAGAATGCTCATTATGTGCTGTGTGTATATTCAAGATCAGCTTTATGTCCTTGTACCCACAATGATCCACTCAACCTTTCATCAGCAATACACAGCTATGATTGTTATAGAGCATTCATAAGTAATTTGTATTTGAATGGAAAAAGAGCCGGACTGCTCTGGCAACATAAAATATCTCATAAACATCTGCTTATCTATTTGCACAATTTCAAGGACAAACCCCCTGAGGTTAACTACCTACCTTTTTAAAGCGGGGCAGTAAAACACACAGAGACATGAATAAGCATTAATAAACATTGAAAGATAAAAAAAACAACAAAAAAACAGGACAATAGTTAAACAAAATACAAACTTAGTGATAATATACTACTGAATTAATGCCCCAGATAACAACCATGGGCATAACAGTAAAAGTAAATGGTGAATGAATGTGGTTAGCATTCACATCCTTTGGGAGAGTAACCTTACCCTAATAAGGCCTGTAAAAGCAGAAAAAGACGGACAAACAAGGTTTTGGCAGCCATTAGTGACAGTTTTCCTTGTACTCTTTCACATTTTGGTCCTTTGAGGAAGTAAATAGGATCTACTGACAATGTTTACCCACAGGCCATCCAGATTTAATCAAGAGGTGAAAAACGCAGAAGTAAATGAAAACGCCACAAATCTTGCACTGCACCACTGCTTTGCCACTGCTGTTTTAAATAGATCAATTGCCTCAGCTCGCATTGTCAGGCCCTTAATGTCCTCCCCGCAGGCTTGTGGTTTAGCTCTTTAGTCCCATAAAAATAGACTTGATGGATGGCATTGCAGCATTGTGACAGAGGCAAGGGAATCCCCAAACTGCTCCCCCTCTCCACACTCATTCCCACCCTCCACCACCAATCCATCCACCCTCCTGGAGCCAGTTGGCAGGCTGTTATTCAGCATTTTGCCAGACTCAGTTTGCTTTTTTGATTTGATTGAATCACATGTTCAATGTATTCAGGGGTTCTTATGTCTGATGGAGAGACAAAGTCTTATCTTTTGTAGATTGGCAAATTGTAGCCAAGAGGCATGGTGGAGCGAGACTGAGACAGAAACAGAGAGAGACAGAGGCAGCTAAAGAGAGAAAAACAGATCCCGTATCATGTTAGTCATTGAAGCAGAGGTGGAAGTAACAGAAAGTAAGGTTGAGACGAAAGTAACAATGTGTGTGCTCATGCGTACCATATTTTACTCAATTGCTGCCTCATTTTTAAATAATAGATCCCTCCTTCATTCACCATCAGTGATTTGAGAGATATTGATCGGCCATCTGGTCTTCTCAAGCCAAAGGCTAATATCCGCTGTTTACTACATATAAATCTTCAGTTGGTACACTAAATAATGCAGTGCCAAGCAGGGAGAGCAAGAATGAGAGAGCAAGAGGAGGCAGATGAGGCTCCATAAGGCTCATACAAATAGAAAATGCTCCAGATCTGCCAGTGATCATACTAAACTGAGACATTTGTCTCTGTTGGTTCTGTCCTGCTGTGCCCGCTTTGGGACGATTAAACTCCAGCCGACATCAGGCTGTCCAGGAGCAGATGAAACCTTTTTAAGCCACACTATGAAAAATGACTGGGTGCAGAAGTGTTTGCTTGTAGTTTTGGTTCAACATTACTCAGTGTAGGACACATTATTCTACTCCCACCAGTCAGTATGAAGTATTGAAACAATTGCCCCTTGGGAAAACCTCTACAGGCTCTGACTTTTAAAGGAAATTGCAAATATACCATTGATATAACATAGGTTTTGTCCCTGTTTTATAGCAAAGAAAAGATGTGACAGTGCAAGGTGCCAAGTTCAACTTGACTCTTAATCAAGGTCTTATGTATTCACAGTATTCTCACTGAGTTGAAAAAGCTAAGAAAAAGAAAAAAATTCTATTTTTTTAAAATTATGAAAGTAGTTTGAGAATATGTTTTTGTTGCCTTTGGTGCAGAAAATGTGGATTTGAAAGTGACAAAAACATAGTCCTCTCACATTCACAGACAGCCAGCACAGGGTTTACAGTTTGATCCATTTTTTTTCATCCATTGGCATGATTTGAATTCCACTGCGCAATTTGTAAAGTAACTTAAGCCCTTTGTGCAAAAAGTCTGGAAGGCCTTTCGAAATAATTTGCGCCATTTCTCTCGCACATAACATAAATCAGCTGCCTGCATTGTATGTGAGGTGTTGGGGGTCAAAGGGAGCAAAATATCCTGCTGATACCCAATGATTACTTCACAAGATATGTTAGCAACAGCCTTAGGCAGAGGCCCACCTGGTTATAACTTCAACGTGCACTCTGAATCCCAATGACTATGAAAATAACACAGATCTCCTAATACAGTGTGATGGTAGCTACGCTCCACTTGATGATAATTCTGTTGTGTTTTTTTTTTTTAGCATCTCAGAAATATTTGGCTCCTTACAGCACATCAGTTTCTAAACGTAATGTTTCTAATTTGCCCTCATTCCTTGTGTATCTGATCCAACGTCTCCGGGGCCATTTCAAGGCGAGCTAATGTATCTTCTCCTCTGTTCCCCAGTATGTTCAAACTCTCAAAACAAGCCCTATGTGTCATTTACTTTTCAAGGTGTATTAAATGCATCAGACCATGGGGTGTATTGATTATTTAAAAGCACCACTGGATGAAATACATGTGCCAACAGTGCGAAGGAGCAGAGGGCGAGCTGCATAAAACAACCAATTATATAATTCTTCACCCTCGCCTGCTGCTCTGGACTGTGGACTGAAATTATGGCTATTTAAAACATTACACAAAAAGCAACAAGGGCCTAGGTGGAATATGGATTGGTATTCTGGTACATTTTGTTCAAAAGTAACCCTTTTCTTTTAGTTATTGTCTTCAATTTTTGCAGCTTCTGAAACTGAATAGAAGGTCAATGAATAGAAGGAATGCAGGGATTTTTTTTTCTTACCCCAAGGCATTTTTACATGAGGGAGACCTTTTCCATTTTCAGTATAAGATTCCTCCTGCACACCTGTTACTGAGAACGTTCAGGTGCTGGAAAGCTTTTTTGATGGTGATGCCGCAACCTGGATGAATAGGTGACGCATGAAACTCTGAAACAGAACAAACAAGCAAGCAAAAATATGAAGCTCATATCTCCGTCTGGATGGTATGACACCCTGAAACAGCCATCAAGCCAACATGAAAAGGGAATATAAAATAAATATCAAGGCTACCTGTTCAAAGCATTTCCATTGGTCACAGTGGCACAGTGTTGAAAGAAAAATCTTGACACAGGACGTTCAGCTGAAGCATTAGCCATTTTTTCACCCCTGAACTCCTGGCTATGTGATCCCCTCAGGAGTCGCTGCCAGTGGGCACTGGTGCAGCAGTAGCTGTGTTCTGCTTCCTGGACTGGAGTGAACAGGAGGAACGCTGGGGATGTGAGGTTGCTGGACTATCAGGCGGCACACAGCACTGCCTTTGACGGCCTGGTGTGTGACTACTGGCATCACTACACAGACCGAGTACCATCAACACACACCACATGGCACGGCACACGGTCACAGTGTAAAATCACTTTGTAGTCAGCATGCATCACACCCTAGAGGCATGTGTATGTGCGTGTGTGTATGGTGTGCTCTGTGCCCCTGGGCTCATGGGTGCTGAAGGGGAAGGTTAAGCTGTAGCCAGATGTTGCAAGACACTGCTCCAATAGAGTCCCTAGTGTGAGCAAAGAGGATTACGGAAAGGGCTTTCATGACTGTTGTATTTACTCTTGTCCCAGGTTTTAAACTTTTATTGGGGCAGAAAGCAAACAAAGAAACAAAAACTAACAGTATTCATCTGCTTGTGAGGAGGGGTGCATGATACAGTGTTTGAGTTTTTGCAAATCTAAAATTCCTCCATTCTTAATAAATACATATCAATTGTGTTTTGTAGCCTATTTTTTTTTTTTACATTTTTTAAACTAATTGGTATTGAGCTATCCATCTAAAAAATAAAACAAATGAAATACAACAGAAAATAAAGGGCATTATAAAGCTATATAGCTTTGTGTTTATAGGATTTCAGTTTAGAAAACTTAAATGGAAAACATACTGTGTCAATAAGGATTCTCACAGACTAATTACCCATCGTGCCAGGCTGAACTGCTTTTCGGTGTAGTTTTCCCTCTCTAGGCGGAGTGTGATAAGAGGAACTTGGCCTGTGGGATCCCCTGACCTTTGCACCTTTCCCGTGGATCTGAGGGCGAGCACCCTCAGCTTCTCTAGCCCTCGTGGGCTTTGATAAGGGACGGCTTGGCATCAGGGAGGAAAGTTGTCGGGGGATGGACAGCCATTGTGGCACCTTGCTGCAGAGATAATGAGACCCCCTTGTGATTATGAAGTGTCAGATCAGAGGATTTCATGAACCTATGTTGGATTACAGACTCTTTTCCTTATAGCACTCTTGGGATGGTTCTCTGGAATGTTGCCTGGGAAAAGGGGGTTATGCATACTGGGAAATCATATGGAATTACAGGGCTGTACTCAGTGGTTTTGGCATAATGCTAAGCGAAGCTAGCTGGGATATTGAGTGAGGATGAAAGAAAGTAGTGAGGAAATAACTGCTGGAAGAGAGGGAGAAAAAAGGAGAGAAGAGGAGTGATTATGTTTTTTTTTCTATAATGTGGCCTTCTCATGCATGCCATCTTCAGCTTTTACAGTTTCCAGTTCCAGTAAACAGTAACCAGTGGGCCCGAGGCTTAAGGGGATAATGGAGAAGTGGTCAGCCACATGATATGGAAGTGGCTTTTTTCTGTGTCTGTCATGAAACATTGAATGACACTCAGAAAATTAAAGAATGGTGGAGGAATTTCAGGGGACTGGCACATATTTGAATATACCCTCTATTTCTCGACAGCTTGGCTTTTTTCACTGAAAAACAACTGAATTGGAATAACTAAATACAGCATAGAACTTTGTTATGAGGAAAGAAGTAAGCAATTTAATTTGTGGCATTTGATGAATTGCTTGGCCACACATGTCACCACGTGAAGATTCCAAATGAGATAACTACTACATAAGTAAACATGACAATAACTCTGACAAATTAGTTTTGGACATGACAAAAGAGAGAGTTAGAAATAGAAATTGAAATAATCATTCATTTAAAAAAGCTTTGATTTTAAAGTAATTAGGATTTTAAGGATGCAATCATTACTCCTTTTGAAATATTAAATTAAATGAAGCTCAGGTATATTTTTTTTCCAAAATGGATATTGCATTTTGAAATGAAAGCTGGCATGTATTTGATTAAAGACAGAACTTAATTTCATATTCTGCTTGTTGTCGGGACTGTCAGAGCTCCACACTCTGTTTTTCTATCACAAAAATCCACATCCAACTTAATCGAGATTCACCGTTTGTCTGCAATAATACTGAAGTATGCACAGTGGTAATATGCACAGCGTATGCATACTCTGTGGACTCAAACAGGATAGAGCAATTTTTTTCCCTTGGATAATGGATGGAGACAGGACTAAAGATAGAAGTCTAGTTCATGTTGCCAGTGTGGTGTCTTAGCTGTCTGTGCTGCTCACACAGTGTGACTGTGAATGCCAAGTGGAGCTGAGAGCAGGACCTTTGATCTTGCAAAGCATGCCTTTAAAGCGAATGTCAGACCCACTGGAGTGTACATGGCAAACCTGACATAGATGATGTTACTATTTTCTTTTATGCTTTATGTCAATTATTTATCCAAATACTAACTAATTAATCATACTGTATATTACACTGATGGATGTGGTGGAGGTGAAGTTAAAAAAAGAACATCTTTCAGTCTTAAGCAACTCAGTGCAACAGCACCACAAAACTCACTGTAGAGTTGAAACGACACCTCTTTGATACAACTCACAACAAAAACTCAAAAAACAATGGAACTTAACAGTGGTACAATTTTTTGTCTATTGCATTGGATTGCATTAGACTGTATAGCTGTACATAAAATCTCACACAGCAGAAAGTATGTATAATCAGCCACACATTACAAATATATTATACTATAAGTTACATGATTTTATTATATATTTAGCAAGAATTAATAAATATTCACTCAGTTTTCCACAGACAAACAAAAGTTTACATATACTTTTCTGACCTACAGTCTATGATGTCACATCGATGTGCTGCTGCAGAAATAAGATATAAGTAACCCCAGGTCATCTTTTTATTCTCTCTATGATATGCTTATTTTCTAAAGACACTACGTCATGATTCAAATCAACATTCTGGTATGACTTCTCTGAAATAATTTCATGTTTTTGACCCACACTTTTAGTGTTAATAAGTTTGGATGCCTCACCCCTTTTATCCCACACTAGTCACTCACACACACAGACACACAAAACAGAGACATAGAGGGAGACAATGAATATCAAGCAGAAATAAGGTGATGATCAAAACTGGGGTCTTTTTTTTCTTTTCCCTCCATCTGCAGTAGCCCTCAAACCCTCCATCTACCAGCAGGCCATGATCCTCTGACAGTAGCAATCATGACCCATTGAAAATGTCCCTCTCATCAGAAAATGGCAGCATGCAGAAATCTATAAAAGGTTTTAATGTTGTGGGCCTGCCATGATTGCCCAGGCTTTTATCTGTTATTCACCAGATCACAGTGTTCCACTCCCTCCTGCTTGTCTCTGCCAGGCCAATGACAGGCAGACAGCATTAGGTGTAATGGCAGCTCCATTGTTGCAGGTAGATAGCCCATATCTTATTGATACTAATTGTATCTGCTTGACAGAGATAGTTTCTCCCTACCTCATAATTTGGCTGTTGTCTGCTTTTTTTCAGTGGAAAATGGAGGAAAAAAACAAAAAGTACAAATATAATCTTTGATGAGATGATTTATTGATAATTTATGTAAAAATGATCTTTCCATACCTTTACAAAGCAAGTATATGTGTCCATGCCATGCGGAATTTTTTTTTTTTTGATTTATACATAAGTTTTTTACAATAGAAATTCAAAACTACCATGATGTTCCTGAAGTCTAAATCATTTTACTCTTTTAAGGTTACGCAATGGACTGAAGGATTTTTTTTTTTGTCATTAGTAATAACGATAACCATAGTCAATAAAGCAAGATAAAGTTCTGGGTATTTTAATGGGTAAAAGTTGGTGTTTCAGAAATTCATTTCAGCTCATTTACAGCAGCGATTTTGTCATGTTCACAGTGGCAATGATCAAAGGCACCACTCAGTCTGTTCCACAGACATTAAAGGAAAGAAATGATTTACCTCTGCAAATGAAATACCTCCTGGAGAGCCATGCCCATGCATTTCAATGACTCGCTCGAAAATCCAAGAATCGCATGTCGAGAAATATTGAGGGCATGGGGTTGTGTTAATAGTTTGCCAGTGAGACTGGTCCACCATTTTGATGAGTGCATTCAATTAGATTTTCACATCAAATGAAATTCGGCAACACATTAATTGGTTTTGTCATGCTTTTGATTTCACACATTGACTAAATAGAAATTGTGACTGCCGCCAAACATAAGATACTGTAAAATATTCAGTTCTGTATGTTCTTGTAAACATTGAGGAAAACATTGCAGCCAGATTTCATACATTGACGAAGTAAAAGTACTGTTCCTGTTAGCATTAAAGCAGCAGTCACTTTGACAAGTGTGGAGAGGTTATCACTTCACATTTGGCATCAGT
Organism: Seriola dumerili; assembly: GCF_002260705.1. Classification (NCBI taxonomy): domain Eukaryota; kingdom Metazoa; phylum Chordata; class Actinopteri; order Carangiformes; family Carangidae; genus Seriola; species Seriola dumerili. The sequence continues at coordinate 524,237 of NW_019178426.1, forward strand.
TGGAGAGCTGCACCCGTCCAGGTCTAAGAGGAAGTGTGCTGAGTTGACAGAAACTCACCTCTCATCTCCAGAACACCACATGTCTATCAGAGCTGCCTCTGGCCTGATGGTTAAAGAGATGATCCTGTCACCGGATTGACCCCAACAATAAATGCTGTCCATGAACAACAACGACTCCTGTCAAAGTGTCCTTGAGCAGGGAACTTAACTCTTATCTGCTCAATCATCAGAAGTCACTCTGTCAGAGTAATAGAGTGTCCGCTAAAACTCAAATATCTACAGGAAATAGAAATGAAGTGTTATTCAGAGGTGGCTCTTGATCTCTCTGTTCCCCAATGATGCTGTAAGGTACATGTTTATCAGACTTACCTCGAACATCCCTGTTCAGATGCTTTGTCCCTAATCACCAATGCTATCATCTTCCATTATGCTATCATTAACATTGTCAGTAGATACATACAAGCATCTGCATCTGCAGGCACACATACCCTGAGGAACAAAGCCCCTGAAAAAGTGGTTTCATATCTTCATCTCTTCAACCCTGCCTGTGGTCCATCATAACAAACACATGCATGGCTAACCACTGTTCAAAACGTAAGAACAAAAGTATTTCTCTGTAAACTGGAACAATCACATGCAACAGTTATACATGTATAAACATTACGGTAACACTGAAAAAATAAATTAATCTGCTTCATCAAAACCGTGTGTGTGGTTTGACAAGATTAGATTGACCTTGGCAGCATAAACAAATAACTCACCAAATGGCATTGGATTTTGGTTGGAATTTTGCTAAATTCCAATTCGGTGATTACAAATGTGTTTGGACCATATGACGGATCGCATCATTTATCGAATTACCAAAAAAAAAAAAAGAAAAAAGTGGGACAAATATAACTTAAAGAAATTAAGGAATACTTAACGCAATGATTTTTGCTCATGGTATTAAATGAAAGCAACATTCAAAGTATCCAATATTTAATTGAAAATGTTATTTGCGCCTGATTCGTGCCTGTGTGCCTCTCATATAGGTGGGCGTGTCTGTAACACTGGACTTTGCATCTCCCACTTGGCTGTGATGTAGTGAGCAGTCACTGTCACTTAGCTTTCCCTTGCCCTGGAAGTCCATCCTGTGGTGAGGGCAACAGATGATGCCTTGCATAATGTGTTGTGTGAGGGGATTCACTTTTACCATATTTTTAAACCCTTTGTTTTCAACAATGATGAATGGCCTAATGTCTACAGCTATACACTTCCCAATAGATTTGATATTAGCTTTAGCCTGGTCTGATTCTGCAGCAAGGAGCTACTTAAATGCCATGATGAGAAGTTGTTGTTATTTGTATCTTGGCTCCGGGTCCTGTCATGGACACACCAGGGGGATGTTGCCTCAAATGTTTGGCTATGCTTGGTGTGTTGTCATTGTCATATGGCTTTCTCGTGGCACAGTGCCAACATACTGTAACGGTTTTGTTAACCAACCGTCTTCCGTCATTATTACACTATCACACTATATTTTGAAGGGATGCCAAAATGCTCCCATGAATGCAACTTAAATAATGTGGTAGGCTTGTCAAGTTTGTTGTTTTATCCATACAAAAACCAAAGTGTAAAAATGACACATTTGGTTTTATGGCAGGTTGTTACTTTATATTTACAAATCTTCTTATTTAACTCTCAGCAAGAAAAATTAAATAAGCAAATTTTCCAAAATGCTGAACTGTTCCTTTAAGCTCATAAGGATCTTCCCACTTAAAGCCATTTGAAAAGGATTTTAAGTCCAGGCCTGCTGCATCTCTTATGGGAACCATTGCGCCATCCATCCATGCCTTACCTGCAGTGCCAGACATTCACATGGGCATTAATGCTGGACATCATTTTTATGATTTCAGCCATGAATGTTCTTATCCCTATGGTATAAAGTTTTATTGCATGTAACGTGCTTCAGATGCAGGGCAGGTTTCAGAGATAATCTACAATCTTCAATTTGGGACTGATGCTATAGCTTTAAAGATGGCTGGAAGGGCGTAAGGGGTGAGAGGGGGAGAGAGGGAGGCTGAGAAGCACAACCTCTGTCAAGCTGGCTGGCCTCAAAAAATGGCTGCCTGTTTGATTTCTTCCCATGGTCTCTTTGGGGCCTGAGTCACTTCCCTGCTGAGCTTCACCACTGCTGCTCTTTGAAGTGTGCAGCAGGGATGTTCACACAAACTCAATTTTGTGCGACACATGTACAGACACACAGCACACACAAGTGCTCATGTCACACACACACACACACACACACACCACCACACACACCACACACACACACACACACACACACACACACACACACTTGCACACACAGACATGCAGGATACATATGTAGGTGAGAACTTGATTACTAGAGACAGCATGGGTACACTCAGGCACCCTTCTCAGGAAAGCTAAGAATTTATGAAGCCAGTTTGATGGTTGCTGTGGTGTTTTTTGAGTTAAATAATTATATTTTATTTTAAATAATCAACTTGCATCAAGGCATCCGCTGATTACAAGAACTGCCGCTCCAATACAGCTCTGTTCTCAAATGGCTAGTCACAATTTGGATCTCAGTTACAGCTAATATAACTTAAACTGCTTGCTAGAATGAGAAGGGATGTCATGTTTTAGACAGTAACTGACAGTTAGTCAATATCACTCTTTATTATAGCCTATATAATGAGCCTATATGAAATATAACAGTGTACACATACAAAATAGTCATTCTAGTTCAGGAAATGATTAAAACCAACTCATTTTCATAGTAGGGTAAAGGGAAAATAAGACATCTCATCCTCTCCTCTCACATCTCATTGCTAACATCGCTCATATTATATATGGACAATTTTTTGCACTCCATCCTCTAGAAGTTGCTTGCTCACTGTATGTTAGGTGAAGGTGTTATATACCACCATATACCTCAAATTTCAGGCACAGAAATTTTCCTTGCTTTGAGCCCTGGGAAAGACAAAATTGTTTAATTACATTTTTTTATATTCCAAGGGAATCATTTCCTTTCATAAATCAGTTTCATGAATGCTGAGACAATAAGCCAAGTTTCTCAGTGTGATGCCGCCACTGAACTAATGATAATATCTTATATCTAACATCTGTTTGGGAGCATTCATCACAGGTGTCTCACATGTATGTCTTTGGAGTGTCTCTGGAGAAAATGAAATGAGCCTCTATCTTTGCAACCCCCCCACCCCACCCCACCCC